>NC_041393.1:455340981-455415095 GCF_002162155.2 Triticum dicoccoides
TTCCTTGTGGGCGTTGCGCCGAGCTCACGGGTTTGAGAAGAGTAGCCAGAGATGAGCCTAGTGGCAGTGCTAGTGGGGAAGAAGGAGGGCTGGGGATTCCTATAGGAGTGGAGGAAGAGGAGCAGGCGTTTTCTGTACGAGTGAGGAAGAAGGTGAGCGGGGGTTTCTGGATGAGTGAGGAAGACTGGGGAGCGGGGGGAACTGGGGGGGGGGAGACGGAAGAGGGAGAGCGAGTTGTTCGTGTTTATAAGGCCCGCTTCACTAAATACTCGTTTTTTCCCAAGAACCGCTCTCTTCTTTTGCGTTGCTGCATTGGAGCTGGCGCATGGACTTGGCTGACTGGCCATGCATGCAGGATGCATGTGCCCGCCGGCCAGTGCATGCGCCTGGTTTGTTACTAGGCCTATTTAATAGGGTGGTTATGGAGTAAATTAAGGAGACTTATTTTCTCTGTGTGCATCCACCAAATTAGAGGATGCGGTACTGGATGCAGACACTCACATTAAACTAAGCTTCAGAAGATACGGTATGCATACTAACATTCAGAAGAACAAAAGTTCAGCATGTCTATGCATAATGATTCACCATACTATAACCAATACAAAGCCATGAGAAGGTGTGGAAAGAAAGAAAATCGGTCGATGCTTCTCTAAGCAAAGGGCCTCCCTGTGCACGCATAAATTTCCTGGGCATGGTTGTTTCTTCTCAATGTTGCGAGCACCTTGAGCATGTTGGCAACTCCACAGCTAGCTAGCCGCCTCATCTTGCAATTGATGCTAACACATTTGCAGCAAACACATGAGGCAATAGAGATGACTCAACATGAGTCCATATTGTGCAGTTCCCCTGAAATCATATTCATTGTCCTGAATCTGAAATGATAGGAAAACAATAGCTATACTTAAACGGTGTTGCAAAACAGTAGCACATATCAATAGCTCGGCATGACAAAACACGATCATCTGGACGAAAGGGATACTGACCTGCCTGAGGAAGATTATATATAATTTCATAAGTCCTTGGTTGATTTCCACCTTCGCTTGCACTGCTTGTTTGCTCCTCCACACATGACAGGATCGTTCCGCACTGCATTCAACAAGTCAACGTACGAATAAGCTAATTTCATCTTGTGGTGGTCATTGTACCTAGTTACGAATGTAGGAATACCTGGAGCACCATGAGGTTAGCTGACAGCAGGTAGATGCAGCCATATAAATTTTGTGCGGTGCTACCAAAATTGAGGTTTGTATCCCTTCCCATTATGAGAAGTCTTCTTGAAGTTGGTAGAATGTGATGGCTTGTTCTTTGCGTCAAACTTGCCTTTCCCTTGAGATTTGTTCTTGTTGTTTTGGGGCTGGTTGGGCTGGAAGTTCTTCTCATGTACCATGTGGGCACTAGAAGCTCCCTCAGTGACCTGAGCACGTGTGTCTTTTGCTCTCGCATTCTCCTCGAAATCAAGAGTGCTAATGAGATCCAAAACAGAAAGCTCATGTATCTTGTTTTTTAGAGACATAGCAAAATCGTTTCACGAAGGTGGAAGCTTGGCAATGATGGTCCCAGCAACAAATTTGTCCAGCAACACACACTTAAAGTACTCAAGTTCCTTAGAGAGTGACTGTATCTCATGAGTCTGCTGAACAACAGAGCGCTCATCAGTCATCTTGTAGTCATAGAATTGCTCCATGACGTACAACTCGTTGTCAGCGCCCGAGGGCCCAAACATGGCCTCAAGCGCAGCCCACATGTCTTTGCCACTGTCAAATGACATATATGAATCTACAATGGAATCGTCAAGAACACTCAGCAGGGCGGCTTTGAAGAGGGTATCCATGTTCTGTAAAGCTTCCTGCTGTGTAGGATTAAGATCGCCCTCAGGCTTACCCTTAGTGGCGTGATAGCAGTACATGATCTGAAACCAATATACTGCTCTTGTGCGCCACCTTTTATATTGCACCCCCTTAAAAGTAGGCGGCTTCAAAAGCTCAACAAAACCACTCGGAGTAAATTGCCTGTAATTAGGTTTTTGGATTGGATTGTTGAATATACGAGCAATTTAGTATGAGATTTAATCCGAATCAGCAGTAAATAGATCATGATGACAATTGCAAACATCGAAGTAATGATGCGGACTAAACCAGGAGGACAGAATCACATACTATACGGCGAGAGCAGAACCGATGTGGTTGATTTTGTCACCCACGTCGTTGATGAAGAGGTTACCGAGGTCGGGGAAGAAGGTTGTCATTGAGGAACTCGTCGCTGACAGTAGTCATAGGAGTGTGCTCCCCAAAAACCTGATCGACCCTCTCCCGTACAGGATCACGAAAGGCGGGGTTCGGAGGACTGTTGTCCCTTCTCGTGGTGCACGCCAGAAGGAGGGCTGGAGAAGAATTGCGTGGCGGCGCTAAGATCTGGAACGGTGCGAAACCATATGATACAGCGGCGGCTAGGGTAGAGCATGTCAGGTCGGTCGTGCGAGTATAATAGTAGGCCTTTGGCCCCCAAACCCCACGTCCAAGTGAATAATAGCCCCACTAAGGTTTGTCTCAAAAAATGGAGTAATTAAGGCGTCCGTTAGTCCCTTTAGTATAAATACTCTATCATTAATAATGGCCCCACCTTTTGTCTCACAAAATATGTTGGAGTACAACCGGCTACACGTTTATTACAATCCGCTTCTCTTCTCTCTCCTCTTCTCTCTCCTTCAACTAAGCACAAATACTATATTTAAATCCTTATAGCCTGCTTATGTCATCTAATTGTAGTACTTGTTCTAAAGTTACTCTCCACTATGTAGTCTGAAATGTCGGGCGTGCAGCGGGCGGTGCCCTCGGTCGGCGCACCGCTTCAACGGTGGAAGCAGTGAGAGGTCGCTGAGGGAGTCCTGAATTAAGGGGTCCTCGGATAGCCGGACTATATACTTTGGCCGGACTTTTGGACTATGAAGATACAAGATTGAAGACTTTGTCTCATGTCCGTATGGGACTCTCCTTTGCGTGGAAGGCAAGCTTGGCAGTTCGGATATGTAGATATCCTTCTCTGTAACCGAGTTTGTGTAACCCGATACGTCCCCAATGTATCTACTTTTCCAAACACTTTTGCCCTTGTTTTGGACTCTAACTTGCATGATTTGAATGAAATAACCCGTACTGACGCTGTTTTCAGCAGAACTGCCATGATGTTGTTTTATGTGTAGAAAAGAAAAGTTCTCGGAATGTCCTGGAAATCCACGGAGGCACTTTTCAGATTTAATAAGAATTTTTGGTGAAAGAATCAAGGCCAGGGGGCCCACGGGCTATCCACAAGACAGGGGGCGCCCCCCCTAGGGCGCGCCCTCCTATCTCGTAGGCCCCCTGGACTTCCTCCGACCTCAACTCCAACTCCATATATACCGTCTCGGGGAGAAAAAATAAAGGAGAAAGTTTTATCGCGTTTCACGACACGGAGCCGCCGCCAAGCCCTAATCTCTCTCGAGAGGGCTGGTCTGGAGTCCGTTCGGGGCTCCGGAGAAGGGGATTCGTCACCGTCGTCATCATCAACCACCCTCCATCACCAATTTCATGATGCTCACCGCCATGTGTGAGTAATTCCATCGTAGGCTTGCTGGACGGTGATGGGTTGGATGAGATTTACCATGTAATCAAGTTAGTTTTGTTAGGGTTTGATCCCTAGTATCCAGTATGTTCTGAGATTGATGTTGCTATGACTTTGCTATGCTTAATGCTTGTCACTTGGGCCCGAGTGCTGATCTGAACCTATTATGTTTTCATGAATATATGTCTGTTCTTGATCCTATCTTGCAAGTCTATAGTCACATATTATGTGTTATGATCCGACAACCCCGAAGTTACAATAATCGGGATACTTCTCGGTGATGACCGTAGTTTGAGGAGTTCATGTATTCACTATGTGTTAATGCTTTGGTCCGGTTCTCTATTAAAAGGAGGCCTTAATATCCCTTAGTTTCCACTAGGACCCCCCTGCAATGGGAGGGTAGGACAAAAGATGTCATGCAAGTTCTTTTCCATAAGCACGTATGACTATTTACGGAATACATGCCTACATTACATTGATGAATTGGAGCTAGTTCTATATCACCCTATGTTATAACTACTGCATGAGGAATCGCATCTGGCATAATTATCCATCACTGATCCATTGCCTCCGAGATTTTCATATATTGTTCTTCACTTATTTACTTTTCCGTTGCTACTGTTACAACTACTACAAAAAAACCCAAAACATTTACCTTTACTGTTGCTACTGTTACCATTACTATCATACCACTTTTGCTACTAAACACTTTGCTACAGATACTAAGTTATCCAGGTGTGGTTGAATTGACAACTTAACTGCTAATACTCAAGAATATTCTTTGGCTCCCCTTGTGTCGAATCAATAAATTTGGGTTGTACTTCACCCTCGAAAGCTGTTGCGATCCCCTACACTTGTGGGTTATCAAGACAAATTTCTAGCATCGTTGCTGGGGAGCATAGCTCTATTCTCAGAGTCACTTGGGATTTGTATCTATTGATCACTATGAAGAACTTGAAAGACGCTAAGACCAAGATCGATCCCTCAACTACGAGGGGGGGTAAGGAACTGCCATCTAGCTCTGCACTAGATTCTCCTTCCGTTATTAGTAAGCTTGCGACACCTAAACCTACTACTGCTATGAATTCTGATATGTCGCATGTTATTGATGATGCCACTTCTGCTATGCATGATGAAACTACTTCTGTGCATGATACTACTTTGCCATTAGGTGAATTTCTTGATGAACAACTTGCTAGAGTTAGGGGGAATGATATTATTGAAGATCCTATTACTGATGATAGTAATGATGAACGTCCCCCCAATGATTATGTTTTACCTATTGTTCCTAAGGGTTATGTTATGAATGAAAAAGCTGCTATGGAAATTCTTGCTTGCAATGATATAAATGATCTTAAGAAATTATTAGCTAAATGGAAGCAGCAGTCTCTTAATGCTAGAATGAAACCCGATCCTGCTTTTGCTACTTCACCTATCTGTGTTACTGATAAGGATTATGAATTCTCTGTTAATCCTGATATTATTACTTTAGTTGAATCTGATCATTTTTATGGCCTTGAATCTGAAACTGTTGTGGCACATCTTACCAAGCTGAATGATATAGCCACCCTATTTACTAATGATGAGAAGTCTCGCTATTTATATATCCTTAAGATATTTCCGTTCTCATTAAAGGGTGATGCTAAGACTTGGTATAATTCTCTTGCTCCTGGTTGTGTGCGTAGTCCCCAGGATATGATTTGTTACTTCTCTGCTAAATATTTCCCTGCTCATAAGAAACAAGCTGCCTTGCGAGAAATATATAATTTTGTGCAAATCAAAGAAGAGAGTCTCCCACAAGCTTGGGGGAGGCTTCTCTGGTTACTTAATGATTTGCCTGATCATCCTCTTAAGAAAAATGAAATACTTGATATCTTTTATAATGGACTAATCGATGCTTCCAAGGACCACTTGGATAGTTGTGCTGGTTGTGTTTTCAGGGAAAGAACAGTCGACGAAGCTGAAATACTATGAATAATATGTTGACTAATGAAAATAATTGGACTCTTCCCGAGCTAGTTCTTGAAGTAATTCCTGAACCAATTGAGCCAACTCCTAACCCTATTCCTAAACCCACTCCGAAGAAGAGAGGTGTTTCATTTCTCAGTCCTGAAGATATGCAAGAGGAAAATAAATCAATGAAAGAAAAAGGTATTAAAGCTGAGGATGTTAAGAATTTACCACCTATTGAAGAAATACATGGTCTTAATTTACCGCCTGAAGAACCACATTGTCTTGATAACCCGACACAAGTAGTAAAGGTAAATTCTCTCTATAGATACGATAAAGTTGAAATACCCTCTACTAAATTTCATAGCCCATGCTTAGATGAATTTGATGACTTTATGGCTAGACAAGAAAGTTTAATTGCTTATGTTGGTAGAGAGTTAAAGAATAATGCGTTCGAGATAGGACGCGCACATGATAATCTGGCTAGAGTTAAAGATGAACTTCACCGCATTAGCAAATATGCTTCTATGGTTGCTACTCAAGCTGAGAAAGTACTCAAAGCTCAAAATGATTTAATTGATGAATTGAATAATAAAAATGACTTTGTTGTTAGAGTGGCTACTAGAACTGGTAGAATGACTCAGGAACCTTTGAATCCTCAAGGCCACCCTAAGAGAATCGAGCAAGATTCTCAGAGAAATAATTTAGAGGCACCTAGTTCTTCTAAGAAGAAGAAAAAGAAAGACGATAGAATCTTGCATGCTTCTAATGAACCTACTATAGACACACCTGATAATCCCAATGATATTTCTATTCTGATGCTGAAACACAATCAGGTGATGAACATGAACCTAGTGATAATGTTAATGATAATGTTCATGTTGATGCTCAACCTAGCAAAGACAATGATGTAGAGATTGAACCTGTTGTTGATCTTGATAACCCACAATCAAAGAATCAATGTTATGATAAGAGAGATTTTGTTTCTAGGAAGCACGGTAAAGAAAGAGAACCATGGGTTCAGAAACCCATGCCCTTTCCTCCTAAACCATCCAGGTCAAAGGATGATGAGGATTTTGAGCGCTTTGCTGAAATGATTAGACCTATTTTCTTACGTATGCGCTTAACTGATATGCTTAAAGTAAATCCTTATGCTAAATATATGAAGGATATCACCACAAATAAAAGAAAGATACTGGAAGCTGAAATTTCCACCATGCTTGCTAATACACTTTTAAGGCTAGAATACCAAAGAAACTTGGAGATCCGGGTGTTCCAACTATACCATGCTCCATTAAAAGAAATTATGTTAGAACTGCTTTATGTGATCTTGGAGCCAGTGTTAGTGTTATGCCTCTCTCTTTATATCGTAGACTTGAATTGAATAAGTTGACACCTACTGAAATATCTTTGCAAATGGCTGATAAATCAACTGCTATACCTGTCGGTATTTGTGAGGATGTGCCTGTTGTGGTTGCAAATGTCACTATCTTAACAGACTTTGTTATTCTTGATATTCCCGAGGACGATAGTATGTCTATTATCCTTGGTAGACCTTTTCTTAATACTGCAGGGGCTGTTATTGATTGCAACAAAGGCAATGTCACTTTTCATGTTAATGGTAATGAGCATACAGTACACTTTCCGAGGAAACAATCTCAAGTTCATAGCATTAGTTCTATTGAAAAAGTTCCAACTATCATTTTTGGAGGTTTTGAATTTCCTCTCCCTACTGTCAAGAAAAAGTATGATATTCTTATTGTTGGGGATTGTCATATCCCCGTTGAGGTAACGTAGTGTTATTCGAAATTTCTCCGGTTCCGTGCTATTCGGAATGAGTTTGTTAACAAGACTTGATCAACCTTGTTAGCGGGTTCATTTTGATGATCACGAGATGGATGAAACTAGAAGGCACAACCTTCTGTACCCTATTTTTACTTTCTGTTATTTAGAATAAAAAAATAGTATTATCTGTCTGTTTTCTGAGTTATCCGTGCATTAAAAAACCGTCCAAAAATAAAAGTGCTCCAAATGCCTTGCAAATTTAGTATGATTTCACTGCAGGAGGGCCAAGCACCAGGCCATGAGAGAGGAGGGCGCCCCCCTGTAGGGCGCGCCCCCCTGTCTCGTGGGCCCCTGGTGGCTCCCCTCCACTTATGCCAGCACCCACACACTTCATCTTCTACCCAAAAAATCCCCATCCAGCTCAAGCCCGAGTTCTAGCTCGTTTTGCTGCGATTTTCGATCTCTTAGCTCAAAGCTCCATTCACAAAACTGCTTTGGGATATTGTTGCTTGGTATGTGACTCCTCCGTTGGTCCAATTAGTTTTTGTTCTAGTGCTTTATTCATTGCAAATTTTTGCTGCTTAGGTGACCATGTTCTTGAGCTTGCATGTTAAATTTTTGAGGTCCCAAGCAATTCCAATGCATGATATAGGTTCTAGGCACTTGTAGGAGTAGTTGCTATCAATCTTGTTTAGTTTTATCCACTTCTATTTTGAAGTTACTAAAATTTCAGAAATTTTCAGAAAAAGAAATATGCTTAGAAGAATGTACCAAGGAGGTTCCTCGGCAAAGAAAGGGCCCAGGATTGCTATACGTGAACAAGATGTTAACTTGCCAAGGGACGCAAATGTATGGGCTTGTGAGTGGCCATACGATGATTTTATGGTCGAAGTAGGTTTCAAGGAGGAATTTGATGCGTATGTGCGTAATGCCGAGCTGGAGGACTTCTTACAAGATAAGTGTCCTCAATATTATCAATTGACTGATTCCTTTGTGCGGAGGTTTGAATATATTTCTTCGCGTAATTCTCCTAGTGTTATGTTTGATATTTATGATACATCTTATACCATGGATTTAGAGGATTTTACAACTGCTTGCAAACTCCCGCAGTGGGGTAATATTAATGATCCTCCCAAATCTGAAGTTAGAAATTTTCTTGCTAGTATTACTGTGGGAGAATCTAGGGACGTAACACAAGCTACCTTAGGGAGCATTCATTTTCCTGCTATACATTAGTTTGCTCTCTTTATTGGTAAATGCATTAACAGTAAGGACGAAGTATGTCACATGTGTGCCCTTGATATTTGTGTCCTCAAGAGTGTTGTGTCTGGTTATAGAGTTTATAACTTGGGGGCAATAGTTGCACGTAGGTTGCATAATAATAGTAAAAGGGGAAATTTCTTTGGAGGAATTTATGCAACCCTTGTGGCAAATTTTCTTAATATAGCTCCATGAGAGGGGGATATGATTGTACCTCCTGTTTATTTAGATAAAGAAGCTATGTTTGATCATCAATTTCTTGAGAGGAATGAACAATTCCTCCATTATCGACTAATCTATGAAAGACGCAATGTCGTCCCTATTACTCTTCCTGCTCCCTACCTCTTTGATTATCAGGAAAAAGGAAGATATGTTATCACCAGGGAAGAAGCAGCTGGTTACGAAAGGGGAATGGAGGCAGCCCGCCAACACGCTGCTGCCCAGGAGGTTGTTGCCTCTGCATCTCAGTACAACCCCAGTTTCACTTATGGATATCAGCCACGCGGTCCTTGGTATTAGACCAACTTCTGCCAAAAGCCTAAGCTTGGGGGAGTACGTATTTCTCACCGACTTTACATTCATGTTCACACACTAGTCGTCGGTGCTCATATTCTTTCATTGTATTATCCATGTTAGTTTAAATTTCTTTTTCTAGTTTTCTTCTTGTGTGTTTGTTAAACCTTAAGAAAAACCAAAAAAAATTAGTTTAATTTCCTTGCTTGTAGTAGAAATTAAAATGAAAACCCAAAAATATTTCTCCTTCTTCTTTTACTTGTTGGGAGCTTTCCTGTGTAAATAGTTTTATTTTCTTTTCTTTCTTTTGGGGGTCGAGAAGACCATATTGAAAATGCTTAGTGGCTCTCATATGCATGATTGATTATTTATATTTAGAGCCCATATTACTTGTCTTCTCTCTTGAGTTGAATGCTTGCAGATTCCAACTTAGTCCAATGCACGTGCACTCTTATTATTATACACATCGTTCGGTCGTGCGAGTGAAAGGCAATAATGACGATATATGATGGACTTATTGGGATGAGAAAAGCTGGTACGAACTCGTCCTCTCCTGTTTTTGTAAATATGATGATTCATCGTTCCTGAGTCAGCTATTATGAAGTACACATATTTGCAATGACATTTAGAGATTATAGTTGTTTGTGCCATCCTTGATTAGCTATGATTTATAATGGTTTACCTTGCATGCCAACATGCTATTAGAATGATTATGATGTGGTATGATGGGATGGTATCCTCTTTTGAATGTATTAAGTGACTCGACTTGGCACATGTTCACGCATGTAGTTGAATCAAATCAACATAGCCTTCATGATATTTATGTTCATGGTGGATTATATCCTACTCATGCTTGTATCCGGTGTGAATTAATTTTAATGCATGCTTACGACTGTTGTCGCTCTCTCAGATGGTCGCTTCCCAGTCTTTTGCTAGCCTTCACCTGTACTAAGCGGAAATACTGCTTGTGCATCCAAACTCCTTAAACCCCAAAGTTGTTCCATATGAGTCCAGTATACCTTCCTATATGCGGTATCTACCTGCCGTTCCAAGTAAATTTGTATGTGCCAAACTCCAAACCTTCTAATGAAATTCTGTTTTGTATGCTCAAGCAGCTCATGTTACAACTAGGGCTGCCTATATCTTCCATGCTAGGTGGGTTATTCTCACGAGGAGTGGACTCCGCTCCTCATTCACGAGAAAGGGCTGGTAACCGAGATGCCCAGTCCCATGATCCAAAAAGATCAAAGCAAATCAAAATAATTAAACAAAACTACCCCAGGGCTGTTGTATGTTGGAGGCACTCGTTGTTTCGAGCAAGCCATGGATTGATGCTTGATGGTGGTTGGGGGAGTATAAACCTTTACCATTCTTTTGGGAACTGCCTATAATGCATGTAGTATGGAAGATACAGCCATCTCATAGTTGTTGCGTTGACAGCGAAAGTATGCCGCTTAAAATGTTATTCAACCTCTATTTTAAAATCGAGCTCTGGCACCTCTACAAATCCCAGCTTCCCTCTGCGAAGGGCATATCTATTTACTTTTTATGTTGAGTCATCACCCTTCTTATTAAAAGCACCCGCTGGAGAGCACACTATCATTTGCATTCATTATTATTGGTTTATATTGGGTATGACTTGACTGGATCTCTTTTACCATGAATTACAATGTTTAGTCAGTCCTTGATCTTTAAAGGTGCTCTGCATTTATGTTATGCAGCCTCAGAAAGGGCTAGTGAGATACCATTTTGTTATATCATGTTATGATTTTTTGAGAAAGTGTTGTCATCCGAGTTTTATTATTATGACTCGCTAGCTGATTATGATATTGATATGAGTAATTGTGAGACCTATGTGTTATTGTGAGTATGGTTAGTTCATAATATTTGCTGAAACTTGAATGCTTGCTTTTCATGTTACAACAACAAGAGCAAACAAAGTTTGTAAAAGTTTTTCTTTATCACTTTCAGTTTATCAACTGTATTGCTTGAGGACAAGCAAAGGTTTAAGCTTGGGGGAGTTGATACATTACCAATGTATCTACTTTTCCAAACACTTTTGCCCTTGTTTTGGACTCTAACTTGCATGATTTGAATGAAACTAACCCGGACTGATGCTGTTTTCAGCAGAACTGCCATGAAGTTGTTTTATGTGTAGAAAAGAAAAGTTCTCGAAATGTCCTGGAAATCCATGGAGGCACTTTTCAGATTTAATAAGAACTTTTGGTGAAAGAATCAAGGCCAGGGGGCCCACGGGCTGTCCACGAGACAGGGGGCGCCCCCTAGGGCGCGCCCTCCTATCTCGTGGGTCCCCCGGACCTCCTCCGACCTCAACTCCAACTCCATATATACCGTCTCGAGGAGAAATAAATCAAGGAGAAAGTTTCATCGTGTTTCACGACACGGAGCCGCCACCAAGCCCTAATCTCTCTCGGGAGGGCTGATCTGGAGTCCGTTCGCGGCTCCGGAGAGGGGGATTTGTCGTCGTCGTCATCATCAACCATCCTCCATCACCAATTTCTTGATGCTCACCGCCATGTGTGAGTAATTCCATCGTAGGCTTGCTGGACGGTGATGGGTTGGATGAGATTTACCATGTAATCAAGTTAGTTTTGTTAGGGTTTCATCCCTAGTATCCACTATGTTCTGAGATTGATGTTGCTATGACTTTGCTATGCTTAATGCTTGTCACTAGGGCCCGAGTGCCATGATTTCAGATCTGAACCTATTATGTTTTCATGAATATATGTGTGTTCTTGATCCTATCTTGCAAGTCTATAGTCACCTATTATGTGTTATGATCCGACAACCCCGAAGTGACAATAATCGGGATATTTCTCGATGATGACCGTAGTTTGAGGAGTTCATGTATTCACTATGTGTTAATGCTTTGGTCCGGTACTCTATTAAAAGGAGGCCTTAATATCCCTTAGTTTCCACTAGGACCCCGCTGCAACGGGAGGGTAGGACAAAAGATACCATGCAAGTTCTTTTCCATAAGCACGTATGACTATTTATGGAATACATGCCTACATTACATTGATGAATTGGAGCTAGTTCTATGTCACCCTATGTTATAACTATTGCATGAGGTATCGCATCCGGCATAATTATCCATCACTGATCCATTGCCTACGAGCTTTTCATATATTGTTCTTCGCTTATTTACTTTTCTGTTGCTACTGTTACAATTACTACAAAAACCCCAAAACATTAACCTTTACTGTTGCTACTGTTACCATTACTATCATACCACTTTTGCTACTAAACACTTTGCTGCAGATACTGAGTTATCCAGGTGCGGTTGAATTGACAACTCAACTGCTAATACTCAAGAATATTCTTTGGCTTCCCTTGTGTCGAATCAATAAATTTGGGTTGTACTTCACCCTCGAAAGCTATTGTGATCCCCTACACTTGTGGGTTATCATAACCCTAGCCCCCTCTAGTGTCTATATAAACCGAAGGGTTTAGTCTGTAGGACAACAACAAAAATCATAGGCTAGCTTCTAGGGTTTATCCTCTACGATCTCGTGGTAGATCAACTCTTGCAATACTCATATCATTAAGATCAATCAAGCAAGAAGTAGGGTATTACCTCCATCACGAGGGCCCGAACCTGGGTAAACATCGTGTCCCCCGCCTCCTGTTACCATTAGCCTTAGACGCACAGTTCGGGACCCCCTACCCGAGATCCACCGGTTTTGACACCGGCATTGGTGCTTTCACTGAGAGTTCCACTGTGCTATCGTGATAAGGCTTGATGGCTCCTTCAATCATCTTCAACAATGTAGTCTAGGGGGAGGTTTTCCTTCCTGGACAGATCTTCGCATTCGACGGCTTCGTACTGCGGGCCAATTCGCTTGGCCATCTAGAGCAGATCGATAGCTATGCCCCTGGCCATCAGGTCAGGTTTGGAAGCTTGAACTACACTGTCGACATCCGCGGAGACTTGATCTTCAACGGATTCGAGCCCATGTCAGGTGCGCCGAACAGTCCTGACAAGCATGACTTAGATCTACCATTAGTCAGTATTCAGGGGATCGCGCCTGCGGCTGCCCTGGGAATCAATCCTGTGCAGATTGCACCATCCGAGGATGGGTGGATGGACCCCGCCACGGAGGTCGCACACTCATCGGCCTTAAAGCTGAACACTGATCCCACCTCTTATGAGGCTGATATCATTGGATCCTCAGACTCGTCTCCGGCTACAGGATCTGAACCGCGTACGCCCATGCCTATTGAATCTGATTGGGCACCGGTTATGGAGTTCACCTCCGCGGACATCTTTCAGCACTCTCCCTTGGGTGATGTGCTAAACTCATTAAGGTCTCTCTCTTTGTCAGGAGACTCTTGGCCGAACTATGTCCGGCTCGAGTGGGAAGCGGACGACGAAGAAATTCGTCCCCCCCCCCCACCACCCACTTAATAGCCACTGTCGATGACTTCACCGACGTGCTTGACTTCAACTCCGAAGACATCGACGGCATGGACGATGATGCAGGAGAAGAACTGGAACCACCGCCTATAGGGCGCTGGATAGCCACCTCATCATATGATATATATATATATATATATGGTGGACACCCCCAAAGAAGGCAATGGCGATGAGGCAACGGAAGACAATCCCCTGGAGAAGCAATCTAGGCACCGGCGTCATAGGCGCCGCTCCAAGCCCCGCCATAGCAAAAATAGTGATACCGGCACAAGAGATTATAACAATCCGTATGGTGCCAAAGACGAAACCAATCCTGCCGAGCCAGGCTTCGAGCAGGCCAAGGAAGAAGAGGGGCAAGCTAGCCCCAAGGAACAGGCAACAGATGGAGAATCAGAGGATGATAATTACATGCCTCTCTCCGAAGACGAAGCGAGCCTTGGCGACGAAGAATTCATCGTGCCTGGGGATCCTGTCGAGCAGGAGCGCTTCAAGCACTGGCTTATAGCCACTGCAAAAAGCCTGAGGAAAAAGCAGCAACAGCTTCAAGTTGATCAAGATCTGCTAACTGATAGATGGACTGAGGTCTTGGCTACCGAGGACTATGGACTCGAGCGCCCTACCAAAAGTTACCCAAAGCGCAGGTTGCTACCTCAACTTGAGGAGGAAGCGTTAAAGCCCACACTACCAGCGCATGATGCGGCTGATTGGCCACCCCGTGGCCGAGACAAAGCGGCATATAAGCCCGAAGGACCGGGGCTACACGAAGGACCTGCGAGACGTACTGGAAAACAAAGCAGGATAGTCAAGATCGATCTACGGATCACGGGGGCGCGCCACAACGCGTGATGATGACCATCACACTAGATACCTAAACAAAAGTCCATCCGGGCCAAATACAACAGACCAAATTCATTTGAACTGCGTCGAGATGTAGCCCAGCATAGAGGCGCTGCACACCCCCAATGCTTTACTGATGAAGTAATGGATCATGAATTCCCAGAAGGGTTTAAACCCGTGAACATTGAATCATATGATGGCACAACGGACCCTGCGGTATGGATTGAAGATTTTCTCCTACACATTCACATGGCCCGCGGAGATGATCTACATGCCATCAAGTACCTCCCACTAAAACTCAAGGGACCGGCTCGGCATTGGCTGAATAGCTTGCCAGCAAACTCCATCGGGAGTTGGGAAAACCTGGAAGACGCATACCTTGACAACTTCTAGGGCACTTACGTGCGACCACCGGATGCTGATGACTTAAGTCACATAACCCAACAGCCCGGAGAGTCAGCCAGGAAATTCAGTACTCGGTTCCTAACTAAAAAGAACCAAATTGTCGACTGTCCGGATGCCGAAGCCTTAGCAGCTTTCAAGCATAACATCAATGCCGAATGGCTCACCCGACACCACGACAAAGAGAAGCCAAAGTCCATGGCAGCCCTTACGACACTCATGACCCGCTTTTGCGCAGGCGAGGATAGCTGGCTGGCTCGTGGCAACATCACACCAAAAAACTCCGGCGATTCAGACGCTAGAGATAGCAACGGCAAGCCACGACGCAATAGACACAAGCGTCGGAACATTGGCGACAACGCCGAAGACACGGAGATCAACGTTGGATTCAGAGGATATAAATCTGGACAACGGAAAAGCCATTCAAAAGAAACAATCCGGGCTTGTCCAGTTTGGACCGCATACTCGATCACTCATGTCAAATTCACGGCACCCCTGATAAACCAGCCAACCACACCAACAAAGAATGCTGGGTGTTTAAATAGGCTGGCAAGTTGAATGCCGAATACAAGGAAAAGGGGCTACATAGCGATGACAACAAGGAGCCCCGGCCGCCGAACACTGGAGGATAGAAGAAATTCCCTCCCCAGGTGAAAACAGTGAATAAGTTATATGCAACCCATATTCCCAAGCGGGAACGAAAGCGTGCACTATGGGACGTCTATGCGATGGAGCCAGTCGCCCCAAAATTCAACCCATGGTCTTCTTGTCCGATCACTTTTGATTGCAGGGACCATCCTACAAGTATCCGTCATGGTGGTTCTGCCGCATTGGTCCTTGACCCAATCATTGACGGATTCCACCTCACACGAGTCCTTATGGACGGTGGCAGCAGCCTGAACCTGCTTTATCAGGATACAGTGCGCAAAATGGGCATCGATCCCTCAAGGATCAAACCCACCAAAACCACCTTTAAAGGTGTAATACCAGGTGTAGAGGCCTGTTGTACAGGCTCTATCACACTGGAAGTAGTCTTCGGATCTCCGGACAACTTCCGAAGCGAGGAGTTAATCTTCGATATCGTTCCCTTCCGTAGTGGTTATCATGCCCTACTAGGACGAACCGCATTTGCTCGATTCAATGCGGTACCGCACTATGCATACCTCAAGCTCAAGATGCCAGGACCTCGCAGGGTTATAACAGTTAATGGAAACACATAGCGCTCGCTCCATACGGAGGAGCACACTGCAGCCCTCGCGGCAGAAGTACAAAGCAGCCTTCTTAGGCAAACAGACAATTCGGCGATGAAGAACCCGGCCACCATCAAGCGAGTCCAGAGTACCCCGCAACAGGATCATCCGGCATGTATAGAGCTCGACTAGCAATTCGGCCTCCGTCCTAGTCCCAGCCAAGCGGTCAAATTTGTGCGGCGCGTACATAATTATGCACTAAAAATACCATGGGCACAAGCGGAGGCACGGCTACGACGCGATCCACAATGCGGCTCAACCGCCCCGAGGACCCGTATTCCTTCATCATTTTCTTTCTTTCAGGACTCAACTTTCTGGAAGCCCTTTCAGATAGCCGTATATCGGACTCATCACGGGAGGGAAAAACCAAGGAGGTAAGAAGCTTTGACGTATAAGGGAAAACCCAGGTGGTCCCTGATAACGATCGTTATACCTATTTTTGTACCCACACGCAGCTTATCCTTGGCTAGGACATGTTAAATAGTCCTATTTTGTTCATCGCACTACTTGTATACATACGCTTTGACGTATTATTTGAATAACACTGGAAAAATATACAACGTCAACTTATTATTACATTTTCTTCATATTTTTCCTTGACTGTTTATTCACCACAAATTGCATCCGTACACCTTGGTACATTCAGTTCGCCAGGGGCTTCAGTGTACCCCATAACACGGCAAGAAAAGTCCAAACACTTTCGACAGTGCGGCACCCCGAACTTATAGCATTATATGCATCAGCTCCGAATCATGTCTTGGGTCAATAGTTGGGTTTGCCCGGCTCCTATGTTTTGGTACCTTACGTTCCGCTATATCGGCTAAGGTAGCACGGCGAGAACTACTGCGATTGTGTCCCGGTTCTTCCGGACGAGCACCTCAGTAGAGAAAGCCGAAAACTGACTTTCATGATGCGGCGAGAGCTGGTCGCTATTCGAGATGTCTCAAATCCTTAAAGATTTTTTCCGTTTCGGGCGAGGAATCGGCCTTGTCTGATTTAGGCGAGCATAGCGCCCCAAGTTCAGCCTTCCGAATACTAGGGGCTTCGCCAAAATTTAAAATTGTAGACTTTTATGGCTAAGTGAGAGTGATAAAGCTATATAGTCCGATTGCCTTGTTCGCTTCGCTAAACACCTCCTTAAAGGACCAAAAATTTGTATAAAGAGTGTTTAGATTTATCCCGGACACCCCGGTACTAGCTACATGGGGGCAAAAGCCGACGACCGGCCAACTCTCAGATTTTATAAATGGCCGCACAGAAGGTAATATTTTAAATCAACAAGCGTTATATAGCGCATATGAACTCGTTTTTCATATTACAAGGATGACATGAGTACATTCATTCAAATATTACATCTTTAGCACACTCATGCGCCACAAGGCGGGCACCCTGCAGGACACCCTCATAATACTGCTCGGGGTGATGGTGCTCCTTGCCCTTCGGCGGCCCCTCTGTCACCAGCTTCTCGGCGTCCATCTTCGCCCAGTGCACTTTTGCACGGGCGAAGGCCCTGCGAGCACCTTCAATGCAGATGGACCGCTTAATGACTTCAAGCCATGGACAGGCATTTACCATCCGCTTTACAAGGCCGAAGTAGCTATCGGGCAGGGGCTCGCCAGGCCACAGCCGGACTATAAGGTCCTTCATGGCTATTTCGGCCACCTTGTGTAGTTCGACTAGTTGCTTCAGCTGGTCGCTCAAGGACAGCGGATGTTTGGCCCCAATATACTGGGACCAGAATAGCTTCTCCGTCAAGCTCCCCTCCTCAGCACGGTAGAACTCCGCGGCATCCGATATGCTGCATGGCAGATCTGCGAACGCCACTGCAGAGCTCCGAATTTGGGTAAGTAAAAGGAAACTCTCCTTCACATGCTTGCTTTGCATAATGAATGCCTTACCTGCCGCTATCTTCTTGGCCGCCTGTATCTCCTAGAGGGCCTTTTGGGCTTTGGCCTTGGCATCTTGCACGCTCTGGAGGGCCTTCGCAAGCTCGGACTCTTGCGTCTTGAAGTCACGCTCCAAGGACTTGAATTTTTTGACGAAGTCCTGGAGCTCTTGCTGGACCTCATTTACCCGAGCCTCCTGCTTCTCACGCTCGGCGTGCTCCTTGGCCGCCTTGTCTTCGGCCTCGGACAGCGCTTTCTTTAGGGCCGCCACATCGATCGTGGCCCCTATTAAAATTCATGATGCTACTATTAGCATCAATGATTTTCCTTTATGTAAACACACGGACGGGGTATAACTTACCTCTGTTCTCCTTGAGCTGCCTCTTCACGAGGCCGAGCTCTTCCTCGGCCCGCCCCAGGTCCCGCTTCAGTCCAGAGACCTCCGCAGTGTGGGCGGCAGTAGCCAGCAGCGACGCCTGCTTATTCACATACACATAATATGACTAGACTCCTGTGGATGTTATTTATCCTCTATTCGTCCTTTCTTTCCAAACACCAAACAGAGCATCAGGGGCTACTATCTATGCTATGATATTTCCTTGTAATGTGATTATTACCTCAAAGCCTGTTAGGAGGCTAGCGTAAGCTTCGGTCAATCATGTCGGATACCGGGTTCCGACAGACCCTCTAGATTCAAACTCTGGGGTGCGCGCGGAGATCTAGCCTTCTACTGCCTGCGCCTCGCCGCCTCGCTAGGATCTAAGCAATCAAAGGAACAATGCAAGAGACACATGGTTTATACTGGTTCAGGCCACCATTGTGGTGTAATACCCTACTCCAGTGTGTGGTGTGGTGGATTGCCTCTTGGGCTGATGATGAACAATACAAAGAAGAACAGCCTCGCGAGGGTCTGTTCTTGGCTGGTGCGATGAACTACTAGGGGGAGTTCAGTCGCTCTCTCTACTGGTTTCCTGGTGAGGATCCCCTTGTCCCTATATTGTGGTGGCTAGTCCTATTTATAGGCAAAGGCCCTGGGCCTCCTCCCAAATATTGAGCGGGAAGGGCGCCAACAATTGGCCATTTTAAAGGGGAACATCTAGTACACTTATCTTGACTAAAGTTGGTTCTCGCCTGCCAAAGGCTCTAGTGGTGACACCGGCTTGGGCTCCACGATGACCTCCATCCTGTCGTTCTGTTCGTCCTGGTCTTGTTGCACCGGAATGGATGCCTTTGCTTGATGCTCTCGCCTACGCTTGCTCCCTTTGCACCAAAGAGGAAAGGGAGGACACTGCGCGGCCTGGCGCCCGCCTGGCGCCCTTGGTCGTCCTGGCTTGCGTCATGGGCACCTCGTGAGGTGCCCCGCCTTGAGCTCTCCGCCTCCTCGCGAGCCAGCCAGACGAGGCCGCGCCTGAGGAAGCCTCTTGTCGTCCGCCCCGCGAGGCTTGGCCCCTCGCGAGGGTCTTGAGCTCGTGCTGATGGAGATGGGCCATGTTGGGCTGCCCCTTGAGCCACGCCGCAGGCCGCAGGCAGGCAAGTCTGGGAACCCCCGTTCCCAGAACGCCGACAAATCCGTTTTTGGCGGACCGAACCTTCTCAATCACCGTACTCATAAGAGTACGGTGCTCTTCGTCAATGGAAGTGCCGTGAAGCGCTTCCAGCAAATTGTCCGATGCCTCTGGTCGGACAGAGGTCATCATAACAGCCAGGTCACCCTCCTTAGCCAGGGGCTGCCTACCTGAATCCGGAACCATTCGAGGTTCCGACGCAGTATCCGGCCGGGAGCCAAACTTACTGCAGTGCCCGTCGTCAAGATCCATGGGGTTCTTTTCCCCCATGTGCCCGGCGTCTGGGATTTCGCCTTGGGGCGTCTCCAAAACCATCTCCCCCTGCTCCGTATCCTCTGGGACAACACCTCAGTGTCGTCCGCGGGCCGGGGGGAGGTGGCCATCGGGAGTGAATAGCTATTCATCTCTGACTGACTCAAAGACCCATCCGAGGAGGATACGTCGTTGCGGGCTTTGGATGGACTGCACCATCATGTTCAACATGATGAAGAGCAATAAAGCAAAACATACCGGAAGCATTATAGTGTCCGGATACTTACGACTTCGCTCGGGGCTTATCCCTAGGCAACCACTCCTCGTCGCTATAGGCGGCTATGGTGGATTGGTCCGGAGGGAGGGTCCTTCCCTTCTTGGACCCTTCGGCCTCCCCATATGGGGCGGCCTTCCTTTTCTTCTCCTCCCTGGTTGGGGGAGGAATTTCCTCTTCCTCCTCCTCGTCTTCGTTGGAGGAGTGCGCCTTGGCGTTTTCGGACGATGTGTCTGATGCAGCCTTGCGCCGGAGACCTTTCCTAATCCCCGTGGCCTTCTTCTTGGGCTTCTTCTCCAGCACCTTGTAAGGTTCCGGAACTAGCATCTCCGTCAGGAGAGCGGTTGCTGGATCTTCAGGTAGCGGAGCGGACAGTCGATCCGCTCCGCTGTTGCCACATAGTCATGTTTAATCAGCATGGTGGCTTAAATTCCTCCCACGAGCATACTAGGAAAGCCACATCTTGTGATATATAGAGAACTTACCGGATTGGCGGGGCGCTTTGCGCTGAGTCCGCGGTCCTCGGTACTGGGAGGAGGTACTTCGGTGGCCTTGAACAGCACCTTCCAGACGTCTTTGTGCATCGTGTTGAAGAGCTCTCGCAGCGTCTGGTGTTTGGCCGAATCGAACTCCCACATATTGAATGCCCGTCTTTGACATGGGAGGATCTGGCGGAAGAGCATGACCTGGACCACGTTGATAAGCTTGATCTTCTTGCCTATCATATTTTTGATACAGTTCTAGAGTCCGATCAGCTCCGCAGGTGCACCCCAGGCTAAGCCCTTCTTTTCCCAGGAGGTGAGCTGCATGGGGATGCCGGATTGGAACTCGGGGGCCGCCGCCTAGTTGGCGTCGTGTGGCTCGGTGATTTAGAACCACCCCGATTGCCACCCCTTCACGATCTCCACATAGGAGCCTTTGCGCCAGGTAACGTTGGGCATCTTGCCCACCATGGCGCCTCCATACTCCACTTGCTTGCCGACCACTATCTTCGGCTTCACGTTGAAGATCTTCAGCCACAGGCCGAAGTGGGGCTTGATGCGGAGGAATGCCTCGCACACGATGATAAACGCCGAGATGTTGAGGACAAAATTTTGGGCCAGATCATGAAAACCTAGCCCATAGTAAAACATGAGCCCACGGACAAATGGGTGGAGGGGAAATCCCAGTCCACGGACGAAGTGGGGGAGAAACACGACCCTCTCGTGGGGTTCTGGAGTAGGGATGATGTGCCCTTCATCCGGAGCCAGTGTGTGATATTTGCGGCTTAATATCCGGCCTCCCAAAGCATCATAATGTCCTCCTCCATGACAGAGGAGGCCATCCACTTGCCTCCCGCTTCGGACATGTCTGGAATGGCTTTACGGAGAAGGTGAGAACTTGGCGCTGGGGCTCGAGGGTGCGAGAATGGATGAGCAAAGGAGGAAGAAGGCGTGGGTGAAAAAGGAGAATCCCTATGTCTTTATAAAGGCGGCAGAAACTGTGCGCCTCCCCACTTGCCCATTAAAATCGCTTGTTCCCCAAGCGCCACGGTTGATGGCGCGGTTGGGTTACCCATGCCCGTATTGATGAGAATCCTGCAATAAGGGGAAAAAATCTCTGCTTCGACAAGACGTGTCAAGGAAACCGCCTCGCAATATGTGCAGTAGCTGGTTGTGAAAAACGGTTAGAATAATGACCGGGCCGTGGCGTGATGTCACGCTATGAAAAATTGTCAGCGGGTTAGATTTTTGGAATATTGTTCTCTCTATGGTGTATGTGGAATTTGTTTTGCAGAGCCGAACACGACTCTCATGTTCAAAATCTGCTATGGAGTATTCGAAGAACGAACCCGCCTTGCAATGCCAAAGACAATCTGCGAGCCGGACTCATTGTCATTGAAGCCTGGTTCAGGGGCTACCGAGGGAGTCCTGGATTAAGGGGTCCTCGAACAGCCGTACTATATACTTTGGCCGGACTGTTGGACTATGAAGATACAAGATTGAAGACTTTGTCCCGTGTCCAGATGGGACTCTCCTTTGCGTGGAAGGCAAGCTTGGCTTCGGATATGTAGATCTCCTTCTCTGTAATCGACTCTGTGTAACCCTAGCCCCCTCCGGTGTCTATATAAACCGGAGGGTTTAGTCCGTAAGACAACAACAATCATAATCACAGGCTAGCTTCTAGGGTTTAGCCTCTACGATCTTGTGGTAGATCAACTCTTGTAATACTCATATCATCAAGATCAATCAAGTAGCAAGTAGGGTATTACCTCCATCGAGAGGGCCCGAACCTGGGTAAACATCGTGTCCCCCGCCTCTTGTTACCATTAGCCTTAGACGCACAGTTCGGGACCCCCTACCCGAGATCCGCCGATTTTGACACCGACAGTCGCGTTTCCCTGACTTGCCATCAATGTGGAGCGGCGGGCTCAGCTGGCGCCGGGCGGGAAGCGCGCGGGAGGGGGGAGGAGTTTTTGTTGGGCCAAGAAGGTGAGAAGCCAACTTGGGATTGGTCCGGACGGGGAAATATCATGTGCTCCCATACTCTGCATATGACACTAGTCTATGTTACTACTCCCTCCTTTCCAGTTTATAGAGATGTTTAGAGTAACATAGTAATATGTTACAATATAAGCTACTCCCCACTATGACCAGCCTTGGCCTCTCCCAGTGCTCCACCATGTATAGCTGCTAAGCCTGCCACGTAGGCATAAAATATGATGGGGCACCAATAAACCTAAGCACCTATGCATTGAAGACTTGAGTTACTGCACCTCATCTAAGCACATCTAAGCACTTACTAGCACCCCCTTGACCATGGACCTTGACGGTGTACGTCACCTTGTGTCTCATAATTTTCCTCGTCATCATCTGAGTCCTAGAAGATCTCACCCACATGATCATTAGCATGCAACCGCCTTGATAGACAACGTGCGCAGAAGGAGTAGAGGCGACTGGGGATGCACCACCACGACATCGTGGGCACTCCATACGTGCTCATGTGCGTGCAGCGTGCGTGTTTTTCCATCGGTGCTAGCTCTAAGGCCGAGGATGCGGTCGTCTTCGTCTCCGACTAGTCGTTGAGCAACGACGGCAAAGACGTGTTGCAAGAGATGCGTAGGCGCCGTTGCGTGCGAGCTTCACCGTAGCACGATGAACAGGACATCGCCGCGGATGGCGCATGCCTCCATGCAGCCGAGTGTGTGCGCATGCATGTGTTATTCACGTGCATTCTGCGGCCAAGCGTGTGTGCATACACGTGTTGTGTACGTGCGTTGTGTGCTCCATGTTGTGCATGTATGTGCATGAGTTGGATCGGATGGAGTCAGTGCGTTGGCTTGTGTACATGCGTGGCTAAATGTGTCCTGTACATGCGCGGCTTGTTGCGTGGTTATCAATAATTCATATAAACTACTCCCTCTGTTCCTAAATATAAGTCTTTCTAGCCCTTTCAAATAGACTACAACATAAGGATGTATGTAGACATATTTTAGAGTGTAGATTCACTCATTTTGTTTTGTATGTAGTCCCTTATTGAAATCTCTAAAAAGTCTTATATTTGGGAATGGAGGGAGTATAAAACATCTTCAACTTAGCATCCTGATGTACCATTTCTAGTGGTTATCGAAAAGTTCATGTTCTTTTATTTGTTTATAGGTGGGCATGTGGCAAAAACCAGGGGAAAACGTGCAAGGTTCCTTGTAGACGCTCCACCGTGATGTTCCTTGCTCCTTCTCGGTCGTCGGGAATCTATGCTCTTCAACTCTTTTCTTTTACGTGAGCTTTGTTCATCCTTTTCCCAACACACGAGACATCTAGCATCAAGGTGCATGTGTCAGGCAAGAAAATGGAGATAATCAGATAAGCAGTGCGTAAGTGAGTCATGCACTTCGATGGCACCTACGCAATATTTTTTTTCTCCTCGATGGCACGTGAATAGTGCACATACTCAACGACGGAGCACAGGATGGTAGCAATGACATGGTTAGCCCTTTTTTGGAGAGAGTATGTACTAAATAAGTTTGATGTGTCCCGTCAACTCACATAACGACGAGAAGCTTGATTACGCCTTCTCCGTCGCCAATGGGTGTGCGATGGCTCGCAACACAAGGAGAAACTTTTGCTTACAAGCAGTGGACGTGCAGTAGTTCATTTGGTGTCAGATTGCCAAAAGTACTACTGTAAACCATCGACTTCTGGAAGAGGCGAAGAGCCAAGCGCAAGGTCACCTACTAACCTTAGGTTAGGCATAGTGGGAGTAACATAAGTAGGGGTACCTCCTATTTTTATTCTAGAAACAACCACATGCGAATATCGAGGTGTTGGTTACGTAGAACAAATTTCCTGGAGTCTGTGCTCAGCCCTCCTCTATCTCTCTTCTCAGCCAGCCAGCGGATGCGCGGAGCCCATCATCTGTTTGCTCACATGCGGTCCCACATATCAGTGAAAACGCAAGAGGACCCACTGAACCTGCACATCCTTCACCTCGACGTGCTGGTGATGAAAAACGAATCCAATACAGATCTTCGGTGGCCGCTATTGGAGTTACTCAAGAGTAGTAAGATTCTATTTACAGTTTAACCCAAGATGCACATCACGTGGCTTCAACTACCAGTCTATTTTCTTGCATGACACGACCTGGATGCTGGATGTCCCACGTGTCGGCAAAAGGAGGAAGAACCCGACCAAATCTTTGGTTGTGCTCTCGGATTAGACTAGTTGTGCTAACTTAAAAATTTTATTGTGTAATAGAATGGATGCACGTTTTGGTATTGGGAAGAAGAGTACATCGATATATTGATAGAGCGCAATTTAGTAGTAGATGTTCTAGCACTTTTAGCTAGCATAGATGCTAGAGATGAAACTAGTGCACTTGTTGATACTCCTACTGGAATAGAGGCTAGACATGAGACTAGATGCGAGGAAGCAACATCTACTTCTTTACACTCGAAGAAGAAAGAAGCACGCAAGATCGAGCCTCCACAGATAAACAATGAATGCATCGAGAAGGCACTAATGCATCGAGAAGGCACTAATCAAACGAATATCTTCTAAAATGTATTCTTGTGGTTCTTGTTTTCTTTGGTCTTGCTTTTCTAGTCAAAATTATCGTTGGAGTTCGTGCAATACGGAGGTCCGTTTTGGGTCGTGCGTTGGAGTTGGCCTTACAAGTGGGACCATACTTGAGGAAACCGACTATCGGCAAACCCCCACCTCGCCCGCCATGCGATGGCTGAAGTTAGAGAAACGACGAGGATGAAGAGATTGCTCTAGCATGGACTCCAAGAAATATGGTGTCAGATGGATGTCGTGCTAGTGGTGTGTGCCGTACTCGTGGACGTGAATGCTTGTTTTGGCCCATGCCACACTACTACTCCTACTACTTATATAGTAATCCTACTAGTAGTATCGAGGATTCGAGGTGCTGGTTACGTACACCGAACACATTAACATATGGCTACAGTAAAAACACCCGCCCGATGCGCGAAGCATGTGAAGCTAGTACAAATAGTGTACTACTATTGTTGATTGGCCTCATCCGATAACCTGTTGCAATGCACGTATAATTATGTATTCGGAAAATATTTTTTTGCCTCGTCGCACCACTTACTCAGAGAAGCGACTCGAAAGCCATTCATAAATTTAGTAAGTTTATCACAGGCATATCATTTTATTACATACAACAGGTCATCAACCCACATCGACAATGAGGATACATTATAAATACTAAAGTTTTCATCACACAACAAATAACAAGCAATGAAATGAACTTCAACTCAACCAATCGTCAGTGTTGGAAACGCTTGCTTTGAACCACAAGTGATTCTCTGGGACGGGCCATCTATTGTCAATCTCGAGACCAACGCAGGACTGATCATCCAGGCTGAAGCGGCCTACTATATCAGTACCAGGGTAGGGAACCAGCCAAATGTTCAAGCTATAGACACAGTTTCTTCTCATAAACGGTACTAGTAACATTGTGTGAACAGCAGTTGGATCACCTTTCACCATCATCGGATAGTTTTGTCCAAGGAAGAGCGAGTTTTCTCCAAGACTATCAATTCTATACCAGGGAGAAGGTGTTGGCGCTAGCACACTAGTATCCATCCCGAATACCATGCAACAGGTGTTGGAATAGGTTCGGAGAGTGCGACCATGGGAGACAACACGTGCTCCTTCAGTAGTAACAAACTCAGTGCGCTGTATACAGACAAGAAGAGGTGATCCATCAGAATTAGTTGCCAGGTGCCACTGAGTATATACGTTCTGCTCGTCCTCATGCTCGTGATCATCACCATCGTCATCTCCCCTTTGGCTATAAAATATTTCAAGTATAGGTGGTGGAATGTTCATAGGACCTTGGAAACACAAGAAGAAGGTTAATTAGTAAAGGGAAACTTGCTAACCCGCATGCATGTGGATGAAACAATTATAATTACGGTGGAAGACGAACGTACCGGAACTACGAGGATCCCATGCAAAAACAGTGCCATGAGTGGTGGAAGCAATCACAAGACCCTCGTATTGAATTGCATCATAGTACACATCCATGTATAGAAACTGATTTTTGAGCAACATCCGTCGTGTCGAACCACAAAGGACGGCAACAAGCTCGTCGAAGATAGCAACAACTTCATAGTTCTTCTAATTCCAAGAGCGGTTGGGAACTCGACAAATTGCTATCTTCCATAGAAGACAGTCACCATGATCGTATTTGAACGCGCGTACAATATCGGTGTGCTCAACCTCTGGGCAGTCTGCTGAGATTTTTCGAAGTGGAACCCGGTGACGAGTGTACACGTTCACAAGTTCCAACTCGTAGTCGTACCTAATATAAACAACCCAATCTCCATTTGCGCCTGCCCAATCCTTGCCCTCAAGCGATGGCATCTTAACATCATACTATCACTATCAAGCGACATCAACTTGCACAAGGCGAGGCCTCCGTCGTCCTCGCGCCAGTCATCAGGGTCACGGCGAAGAAGATAGGGGAGATCAAACCGCTCCTTGACCCTTGGTTTCCTTGTAATGATGTTATTAGTTGAGTCGAGAATGGTCTTGAACGAACCTGCCATGCCATCCGAGGTGATGACGTCGCACGGATCAATGAGTTCCTCCACCACGTCATCTTTCAGATCGGGGCAAGAATAACGGGGTCGTTTCCAGCCTGTTCCCTCCATGGAGAAGACGACCGAACAATGGCAGAAGGAAGGGTGAAGGAAAATGGAAGAGGGAGAGGAAGAGCGTATGACAGGAATTCCAAATCGAGAGGGAAAGGCGAAGAGTCGGTGGACGGTTGCCAGTTTGCCACGGTACACGAAGAGGCGCCCCGGCCTACACGTTCGCTCAGAAATACTAGTAGAAAAGGACTTACCGTCATCTCACTGATATGTTGGAACGGGACCACATGTCAACAAAATATGGTGTGTAATTTCTCGTGCAAAATGCGATCTGGCCGTGTTGGCCTGAGGTGCTGCGTTAGTTTTTTTTTAAGTTTGACGCATTAGTTATCGACCTTTATTTTTTTTAACATACAATCTGAATGGATAGCTCATGTGGTCATCACACGTGAGCGGATATAGTAATGGTTGATTTGCTCGAGCAACTTATTACTGTGGGAATATGGGAGTACCAGCGGATTCAAGGAACAGAGAAATGATGGTTGCTTCGTCCGAGCAACTTACTGTGGTGAAGGTGGGGCTCTGTGATTTGACTGCTTACTAGTCATTACTACTGCGGTGCAACGACCGGGGTGAATCTTTCCCTGAAGTTGTGTTGTGCACTCAATATTGCTGCATGGCAGGTGGAGCCGGATGAAGGATGTCCAACATGTCAGCGAAACGAAGTTGAATTGTTTCTAGCATTGCTATCAATCCTTCAGGATTTGTTTATATGTACGCATAATTTTAGTGAAATTGTACTGTGATGCTATGGAGGTTTCAACTTTGGTTCCCGCGGGAAAAAAAGGTTTCAACTTAGGATTCATGTGTCTTTCCTCGAGATTATCTCGTTACAACATTCCATCAAATACAAATGAAACTACCATGGCTACCATGGCTAATGCATCTCAATGGTTCACAGATCAGCGCCAATATTCACATCACAACTGAATACAAAGTTGTGAGAAGGTGTACAAATAAAGAAAAAAATATAATTGATCGATGTTGTTCGTAGGCATGGCTCCATTTCCTTGGCACAGTGTTCATTATTTGGTAGCTAGTTTCACCCAGCTCTGTAGCCAAAAAAGAGGTGTATGAAGGACACCACAATCCGATCATTTTGTGCAGCTCCACTAAAATCGAGTAGACCATCCCTATTTGCAAAGATATCCAGTCAGTGTGATTACAATAATAGTGGAACTAGATAATGAAACATAACACACATAAATAGAAGCCGATCACCTCTACGATCTCTCTTTAGGACTAACTTCTTGTTGGAGAAGATTAGGCACAGAGTTGGATGAGGAGGATAGCAAAACCAATCTCCCTTTCTGCAGTCCCACGGAAATGTAAACACGTTGCCCATGTGACATTTTGGCATAACTGCACAAAACACTCTTTAGAAAAAAGTGATTTGTGCAGTTCACGAAAAGGTCGCAATAACAACGAGGTGAAAATGGATAGACCTGTTTGCAAAAGGAGGTCAAAAGGAAACAATTACTGCCCAATAACATGAGTTGAAGACACATACGCCAACAAAAAAGAAGCATGTTCCATGTAATAAGGGAAAGATAGCACATGGTGGTTTATCAAAAATGGTTTGAGGATGAGATTGCAAGATGGAAAGTACGCCGGTCGAGATACGATTTAAGCAAACAACTAAATAAGATCCACATGCAGCAACGTGGGAAGATGGGCAGTGGAGCAAGGCCAGAGGCAGCTGTACCTGAGGTTCGTCGGGATGTTACTAGGAGGGCGCCTGCGGCCGGGATCTGCCCATACTACGGCAGCGAGCAAGTGGCAAAGGCCCTACCACGCCGGAGCTTGGTCATAGAAAACGGCGGGTACCGCCCAGATCGGGATGTGCTGCCTCAACGCCGTCAAACAGAGAGACGATGCACATCCTCCCTTTCCGCCGGCAGACGGGATGCGGCCGGATCACTAACCAACGCTGAGAGAGAGAGGCCACGACCGCCTTGTGTGAGATGGTGTGATGAGAGACAAACCCATTTTTCCATTTTCCCCACGGCAATCGTTTTATATTCTGTACGTGCCATTGAGGAATATATAACTTTATTTAATGCTAATGCGTCAAGTCGAACTTTGTTCCGTCTAGGCGTGGTACCTGACCCTCCTTCAAGTATACAACCGCTACACCCGGCAAATTAACACGTGGGCTGCCTTTTTGTGCAGAAACGAACTCCACCATGTACCCGCGTGGGTGTGGCCGGGAACGAGACGTGAGTACGTGTGTCCTGCATGCACTTCTTCTTTAGGTGCAGGTACACACGTGGGTGGGTGTGAGAGAGATGGTTTGTGCGAAACAGAGGCAATGTGTTGATGATATCTCAAACATAAAAACGTAACATATGCAATGTGTGTGAAACGGAGTCATGGACGTGAGATATCGATAGAATTGAAAACAGGGATGAAGTGTGTGGCTGCGCAATCGATAAAGAGTGCCATCGAATTTGTGTTTGCCCACGTCAAAGATATAGGGCGGCTGGCCTACTAGAATTTGAGAGGGCAGAGGTGCAGTTTTTCTCCGTGGCATGGATACCTACCTACAACATTCGACTATCGGTGTGTGTGGGGGGGGGAGGGGGCAGAGACCGATCGACTAGTATATGTGTGGGGAAGGAGAGAGACCTAGCAATGTATTGAGGGAGATCGATCAACATCCATGGATATGTGTAGGAGAGGAATAAGGTTGGAAAAAAGACAAAGGTAGAGTGTCGAAGGGTTGGTGGTGGAGTGGCGTCTCGCAAATGGTGGGAGAGGCCTTCTAGACAAATGGAGGGTATGAGTGCAATATAAATAAGATAGGGTGGGGCATGTCTGTCTGTCTATGCACGTGCGTGTGCGAGACGGGTCAGGAGGTATTCAAGGATGATGAGGGGAGAAGATATGGTTGTGGTAAGCATACGTAACTACATAAGAAATCAACTACCGTGTGTCCAAGAAAGGGAGAGACATAACTAGCAAGGTAAGTGTATCGGTGCTTGGTGAAAATGAATTATAGTGAACCTGGCTATATGTAGGGAGATCAGTTCATATAAACGCTTGCATGTGTTAGAAGCAAATAAGGTCCGGGGAGACAGACAGGGGGAGATGGTGCGGCTAGGAGGTAGTGCGAGAGGCCTACCATGTCGAGGGGGAGGAGTGTGTGAGTATGTGATCAATGAAAAGAGGAGCGGGAGTGTGCACCTGCGTGGAATCGTATTGGACATAGGGGGGCATGGACGGTGAGAAGATAAGAGGGGAAGTATATATGTTTTTGTTGTAGGAACAATTGGTTAGAGAGGTATATCGACCGCGTGTGCCGGAAAGAAGTTGCCGGGGACCTACACACACTGCGAGTGGACGACCTAAAGAGAAATAATGAACGTGCGCGATGGAGGGGATGCTAAGGGTGGGTGAGAGGGGGGTGGGCGTGTGCATGCACGATAGAAAGTTAGCGCTAGCTAGCTACAAATAGAAGAGGATCATGAAGGTGTAAAAGACGAACAAAGATCATAATTCATTATAAAAAAGTGGATACGGATACTTGAAGAAGATGTCATAATGTAGAACATTGATTATAATTTGGGCTAATGTGTGGCTTTTGCAACTCAGGTCTAAATACTTGTCATAATGTAGGGGGTGGGGCACTATACTTTGTGTGATAAACACGGTGTACGTATGGAACATGGTTTAGATTATGAACATATAGTTAGTACATCAAATGTATTATTATTTGGAATCAACATCAAGTGTATTCAAAAAATAGAATTCGAGTTCATGTAGTACACATAGTTCATATCTATCTCTATAGTAATCATGTGGTGTGTTATTAAGGTGATACACGAATGATGGTTGAAGTTGGCAACAATCATGATTGTAGATTCTTATTGAAATAGAGAAATAAATTCAAATTTAGTTCGAATTGCAGTGGTAGTATAGACATTTGGAATGCACTAAAATATTGGTATGAGTAGGTTACATGCATTATACAACAAGCGAAAAAATTTAATTGGACATAACATGGATTCATACTCCCGCCTTCCATCTATATAGGGCGTAATGAGATTTTTAAGACCACCTTTGACTATTGACAAGATTAATAGTACATGACATGCACAATGTGAAAATTATATCATTGAAAGAACCTTTCATAGACGACTTTAACAATGTGCTTTGTGTAAGTTGCATGTCATATATTATTGCTCTAATATTTGGTCAAAGTTAGCATCGAAAAAAGCATTAGGCCCTATATAGATGGAAGGAGGGAGTAGCTTTGAATATCATTTGTATAGTAAAACTGGGCAAGACTCTCTCTTTGTGTGGTGTGAATAGTTTTATTTTTTTGTTTTCTTTTTGGTTGAGGGAAGTGCGAATTCATTTGGTACGTACTGTCGGCGTTCTGGGAACGGGGGTCCCCAGACTTGCCTGCCTGTGGCCTGCGGCGTGGCTCGATGGAGGCCCAGCGCAGCCCATCTTCATCAACACAAGCTCAAGATCCTCGCGAGGGGCCAAGCCTCGCGGGGCAGACGACAAGGAGCTTCCTCAGGCGCGGCCTCATCAGGCTGGCTCATGAGGAGGCGGAGAGTTCAAGGCGGGGTACCTCGTGAGGTGCCCATGACGCAAGCCATGACGACCAAGGGCGCCAGTCGGGCGCCAGCCCGCGCAGTGTCCTCCTTTCCTCTTTGGTGCAAAGGGGGCAAGTGCAGGCGAGAGCATCGGACAAGGGTGTCCATTTCGGTGCAACAAGACCAAGACCAGCCCAACGGCCGGAAGGAAGTCATTGTGGAGCCCAAGCCGGCGTCACCACCAGAGCCTTTGACAGGCGAGGACCAACTTTAGTCAGGATAAGTGTACCCGCTGTTCCCCTTCAAAATGGCCAATTGTTGGCGCCCTTCCCGCTCAATATTTGGGAAGAGGCCCAGGGCCTTTGCCTATAAATAGGACTAGCCACCCCCAGGGTAGAGGCATCCAGAAGGCAGAGAGAGCTAGACCAAACTAAGAGCCAAGTAGCATCAACCAAGAACAGACCCTCGCGAGGCTGTTCTTCCTTGTCTTGTTCATCATCAGCCCAAGAGGCAATCCACCACACCACACACTGGAGTAGGGTATTACACCGCAATGGTGGCCTGAACTAGTATAAATCTTGTGTCTCTTGTGTTGTTCAGTTTGGTAGTTTAGGTCCCTGCGGTTCGGTGAGGAGCGAGTCGATAGGGGGTCAAATCTCCACGTGCACCCCAGTGTTCGAACCTCAAGGGTCTGCCAGAACCCGAAATCCGACATTTGGCGCGCCAGGTAGGGGTGCGCCAGAGTTTGCCTTCCATCGTCCCGTTCTTCCCCGACCACCGCATCCATGTCTAACGCTCGTCGGGCTTGCGCCGAGCGCCGAGCCGGCCTCGCTTCCCATGTCGCCCAGACGACTCCCGTCGGCGGGCGCCCACGTCGTTCCCCATCACCCGCCGTCAACGCCACCACCGGCCCGGCGGGGAACGGGAAGCAGGCATCGTCCCAGCATTCCCCAGTGACCTCTAGGAGGGAGCCGCGCAACTCCTCCCTCTCCCACCCCATCGCGCCGGCTTCCTCGGTCGTCGCGGCCCTCCTAGGCGGCTCGCAAGCGCCGCCCTCCAGCCGCCACGTCAAGCCATTCGTCCACCGGGTCAGCGCCGCCTCCACGAGGCAGGGGGCTCCCTCAGGCTGGACGGAGCCGTCGGCCGGGCTGACCTTCGACTCTGAAGACCACCCTACCAACTCAGCCTGCTCGGGCACGCTCCCCATGCTCTGCACGCCCACCATCTGCCAGGTGGCCGTCACCCGGACCCTCATCGACGGTGGCGCGGGCCTCAATGTGCTCTCAGTTGAGGCCTTCAACCTCCTCTGCATACCCCGGGAGAGGCTGCAGCCCAGCCGGCCTTTCTCGGGCGCCGGAGGCGGGTCGGCCAGCTCCTTGGGGCAGATCCGGCTTCAGGTAACCTTCGGCACCTATGACAATTTCCGCACGGAGCAGGTCGATTTTGACATCGCCCCCATCGGCCTCCCCTACAACGCCATCCTTGGCTACCCAACATTGGGAAAATTCATGGCCGCGACTCACCCGGGGTGCAACCTCATGAAGATGCCTAGGAGCAACGGCGTCCTCACCGTGCCCGAGGACATCGAAGATGCGCTACGAGTACTCAAGCTCGCCCTCAAGATGGCGGCGGCGGTGCGGCCTGCCGATGCAGAAACTCCCAAGCCCAAGGGGCTGCGCCGACCAAGAAGAAGCAGTTGTTCACCCAAGACAAGGCAGAAACCAAGCACGTACCTGTCGATGAGGACGGGTCCACTAGCGCCACTTTCACCATAGGTGCCAACCTCGAGCCTGAGCAGGAGGATGCCCTGGTCAAATTCCTGCATGCAAACAAGAAGGTGTTCACCTAGGAGCCCGATCAGCTGGCAGGGATCCCACGGGGCGTAATCGAGCACCACCTCAACGTGTGCCCCAACGTGCGTCCCGTGAAGCAGAAGGCGAGGAGGCAGTCCACTGAAAAGCAGGCTTTCATCGTCCAAGAGACCCGCAAGCTAGAAGCCACAGGGGTCATTCGCGAGGTCCGATACCCGGATTGGTTGGCCAACCCCGTGGTTGTGCCGAAGAAGGGAGGAAAGGATCGCATGTGCGTCGACTTCACCAACCTCAACAAAGCATGCCCGCAAGATCCGTTCCCGCTCCCTCGCATCGACCAGATCGTCGATTCCACCGCTGAGTGTGACCTATTGTGCTTCTTGGATGCCTTCTCCGGGTATCACCAGATCAAGATGGTGGTGGAAGATGTGGAGAAGACGGCCTTCCTAACCCCGTGCGGGGTGTACTGCTATACATGCATGCCATTCGGACTGCGCAATGCAGGGGCAACCTTCCAGCGGCTCATGCACATCACCTTGGGCCCGTAGCTCGGGAAGAATGCGGAGGCTTACGTTGACGACATCGTAGTGAAGTCTCACGAGGCCACGACACTGATACAAGACCTGGAAGAAACCTTCGCGAGCCTCAACGCATTAAGCCTGCGGCTCAACCCGGAGAAGTGCGTGGTTGGAGTTCCCTTAGGCAAGCTCTTGGGCTTCCTCGTGTCCCACCGGGGCATCGAGGCCAACCCAGAAAAGGCCAAGGAAGTTGAGGATATGAGCCCACCAAAGACCCTCAGGGAAATGCAGAAACTCACGGGGCGCATGACGGCGCTAGGGTGCTTCATCTCGCGATTGGGGGAACGGGCACTGCCTTCCTTCCAACTGATGAAGAAAAAGGGGCCCTTTGAATGGACTGAAGAGGCCGACAAGGCGTTCCAAGATCTCAAGAGATACCTAACCAGCCCTCCGGTGATGGTGGCCCCACGCCCTCAAGAGCCCTTGGTACTCTACCTCGCCGCCACTCCCTACTCTGCTAGCGCAGCTCTGGTGGCAGTTAGAGAGGAGCGTCGGGCCAAGACCCCAGCAGCCACCCGAGCCAGGGCAGAGTCGGATCAAAAGGGACTCGCGGAAGTCACCACGATGGCTGAGGAATATCATCTACCGCAGCGGAGCGCACCAGGGGCGGGAGAGGACCTTCCCCTAGGCAATCAGCCTTGGGAGGCTCCACCATCTCAGGAGGAACCACGACTTTAGGAGGACGCCACCAGCACCGACGCCCCAAGCCTCGTCGAGCACCCGGGGTACTTTGTCAGCACGGTATTACGGGATGCGAGGGAACGGTACCCCATGCCGCAGAAGCTCCTCCTCGTGCTGTTGGTGGCTTCGCGCAAGCTGCGACACTACTTCCAGGGTCATCCGATCAAGGTTGTCTCGGCGTACCCCTTGGAAAGGGTGCTCAGGAGCCCTAACTCAGCCGGAAGGGTCGCCGAGTGGAACATTGAACTGCAAGCATTCCAGCTCGAATTCAGCACAACCAGAGTCAGCAAGGGGGCCGCGCTGGCGGATTTCGTGGCCGAATGGACAGAGGCGCCGGGCCTCAGGGCCGGCGAGGATCGATCCCTTTCCCCAGGAAGCGAGGCGCCAGAAGGGTGGGTCATGTACTTCGACGGAGCATTCTCCAGGAAAGGAGCTGGGGCTGGGGCGGTGCTCATATCTCCCACCCAGGACAAGCTCTACTACGCCGTGCAACTCTGTTTCCAGCAAGGCGAGAAGGTCTCCAACAATATAGCAGAGTACGAGGGATTGATAGCGGGCCTGAGGGCCGCCGCTGCCCTGGGAGTGAAGCGTCTTACTATCAAGGGCGATTTGCAGCTCCTTGTCAATTTCTCCAACAAGGTGTACGAGCCAAGAGATGAGCACATGGAGGCCTACCTTGCGGAGGTCCGCAAGATGGAGAAGAAGTTCTGGGGGTTGGAGCTGCAGCATGTGCCCCGCGGCACTAATCAGGTGGCCGACGACATCGCCAAACGGGCCTCTAGGCGGTTGCCCCAGGAGCCGGGCGTCTTTGAGGAACGGATCTTCAAGCCTTCGGCCGTGCCACCATTGTTGAGCACGGCACAGCCTCGGGTGGGGCTTCCTCAGCCACCTGCCTCGGGAGCCCCAGCCTGTGGCCCAGCCTCAGGAGCACGCCTGCTCCTGGCGATGGAGCCTTAGGAGGGGTGCTGGATCACAGAGCTCAGGAGCTACTTAATGCAAGGGACCTTGCCGGAGAAGGAGGAGGAGGCAGAGCGTGTGGTGCGGCAAGCCACGGCGTACAACATCATGGATGGAGAGCTCTACCGAAAACGACCGAACGATGTGGCCCTGCATTGCATCACCAGGGAGCAGGGGAAGGAACTACTGGCAGATATCCATGATGGAGACTGTGGGCATCATACATCGTCGCGGGCCCTCGTCGACATGGCGTTCCGCAGCGGTTTCTATTGGCCCACTACGCTCAATGACGCTGTTGAACTTGTGAAGGCTTGCGAGGCCTGCCAATTCCATGCCAAGCAGATCCATCAGCCGGCAGGAGGTCTGCAAACCATACCCCTCACGTGGCCATTCGCGGTCTGGGGGCTGGACATCCTGGGCCCTTTCCCTCGGGTGCCAGGGGGCTATCGCTACCTCTACGTCGCTGTGGATAAGTTCACCAAGTGGCCCGAAGTCGAGGCCGTCCGCACCATCCCTGCTGGCTCTGCGGTCAAGTTCATCAAGGGCATTGTGAGCCGGTTCGGAGTGCCGAACCGCATCATCACTGACAACGGTTTGCAGTTCACCAGTAACCTTTTCAAAACATATTGCGCTAACCTTGGGATGCAGATATGCTACGCTTCGGTGGCGCACCCCCGAAGCAACGGCCAGGCCGAACGGGCCAACGCAGAAATCCTGAGGGGCCTCAAGACCAGGACCTTCAAGAAGAAACTAGAGACCTGCGGTAGAGGCTGGTATGACGAGCTTCAATCCGTGTTGTGGTCCATCCGCACGACCGCAACCAAGCCGACTAGGGAAACCCCCTTCTTCCTGGTCTACGGAGCTGAAGCGGTCCTCCCTCACGAGGTCAGGCGTTGATCCGCGCGGGTCCTGGCATTCGATGAGACGCTGCAGGACGCCATGCGGGGGACGTACCTCGTGCCGGGGGAGGAGCGTCGTCGGGAAGCTGCGTTGCGAGTGGCAAGGTACTAGCAGGCACTCCGGCGATACCACTGCCGCAACATCTGCCCCAGAACTATCGAGGTAGGGAACCTCGTGCTCCGGCGGGTCCTCTCCAATGAGGGACTGCCTAAGCTCTCTCCTATGTGGGAGGGCCCGTTCAAGGTTGTTCATGTTTCTAGGCCCGGCTCCGTGCACTTGGAGACTCAGGAGGGAGTACCCATACAGAACGCGTGGAATATCCAGCACCTCCGGAGGTTTTATCCCTGAGAAGGCCCAGAGCCTGTGAAGAAGGCGAATGCCTATGAAGCTGTCGCGTTTTGGAAAAGGCCCAAAGCCTGTGAAGAAGCCGAATGCCTGTGAAGCTGTCGCGTTTTGGAAAAGGCCCAGAGCCTGTGAAGAAGGCGAATGCCTGTGAAGCTGTCGCGTTTTAGAAAAGGCCCAGAGCCTGTGAAGAAGGCGAATGCCTGTGAAGCTGTCGCGTTTTGGAAAAGGCCCAGAGCCTGTGAAGAAGGCGAATGCCTGTGAAGCTGTCGCGATTTGGAAAAGGCCCAGAGCCTGTGAGGAAGGCCAATGCCTGTGTAGCTCGCTTCCCCGAAGAAAGGCCCGGAGCCTGTGAGGAAGGCCAACGCCTGTAAAGCTCGCCGCCCGTCACACTCTCACGTAATAATGAGTTGGGGTTGTACATGCCCCGGAGTCTCAAGGGTGCCGGCCTTAGGCCCTGGGGCTCCCTCCCACGCCAAGTGGCAGCACTTAGCTCCGCGCTGGTGAGAAGACATCGAAGACTAGACTAGGTGCCGGACGCGGCTTTTTTATTTTCTTTCTGCAGTTGGCTAGTTCATTCCCATTCGGAGTTTTTATTGAAACCATTGCCGCCTTTTTGCATGTGGTTCTTCGACTTTTTCCGCTCTCCTGCCTCGATTTCTCTAGCGCGGGGGCTCGCGAGGCGGAAGCCCCGGGAGCCCTCGCGAGCGTTCCCGCCTTTGTCACTCAAGTTCTCACGGCCCGGGTCCACTACCTGAGCATTCCTCCAGACCATTCCTCACGGGCATCGCGACGCGAATACAGGGCCTGGGCCGGTCACCCCGCGGCTGAAGCTTGGGATTACATACGAATTGGGCGCACGATGGAAAGGAACAACATCGGGATAACAAAAGCAGTACGGTGATTAACAGCATTAACCCAAACGCGCCCCCACGGGGCCACACATTGTAGTCTTTTTGCGCAGGAGAAAGGAAAGAAAAGAACAAAAGCGGGCAAAGCACACCCCGCGCCGGACCCCTTGAAAGACTTGAGCCGCCTCCGGAGCTTAGGTGGACTCCCTCTCGCGCTTCACCGGGGCACGACGGCGAGCAGATCCGCTGCCACCCTCCAAGCAGGCGCGGCGGCGCGGAGGCTGGCCGCGGCCGCTGCTGGAACGCTCGCTACCTGAAGAAGAGCTGGTGAAGCTTAAGGAGTCACGGGTGTCGCCAACCGCCCACGCGCTGCCCTCTCCGTCCTCACCGGGGCCGAGTCCCCGCCCGCGGTCGTCGTCTTCAGGGAAGCACCCCGCGCGGCGGCCATCTTCCCTAAACACCCTCACGTAGAGGGTGGCGTCGCCATCGAACTTGAAGTGCACAGAGCACCGACGGCGAAGACCGCGCGCGCGAGCAAATGTCTGCCAGCCACGGGTCAGGGCCAGGTTCCCTGCAGCGGAGACCTCCAGCGAAGCCCACGAGGCCCGGCTGCAGCAGCCATCCGCCTGGAGCCAGAGGCCACCCAAGGCACCAGCCGGGAGCTCACCCAGGAGGAAGTGAGGGAGCTGAAGCCAGGTCCCGGCCGGCTCCACCACCCACACAATGAACTCCCGCAGCACCTCTGCAGAATGAAGGCGCGGCATCGGGGGACGCGCGGCCGGAACCCGCCCACCGACCATAGCCAGCCGCTCATCGCCGCGCGGAGAGCCACCCCTGCGGCTGCGGGGGACCACCGTGGAGGCCATAGGATGCTTGCGAGGACGACCACGACCACGCTTGGGCGGGGGAGAGGAAGACTCGACCTGGGGTGCTTTCCCTTTCTCTGTGGCCGAAAACTTCCTTGGTGGAGCCATGGAGAAGAAGGAGGAGCAAGAAGGGATAGGCTGGAAGGGCGCACACCGTTCCGTACTTATAGCCGGCGAAGGCCAACCGTCGACCTCCATGATCGCAGGTAATCATGACCCCCTTTGCATGCAGGGACTTGTCGAATCCGTGCGGTAACCAAGGCGTTGTGGGGAAGTGGAGCCGCCCCCAACCAATCGACTGCCACGCGGCACCCAAGGCCGCAGGCTGTTAGGGACCGCGACGCTTCACACATGCCCTTGTGCCTCTCTGCTCCGCCAAGCTTGGGCGCGCTGTGGCCCTGGGGGCTACTGTCGGCGTTCTGGGAACGGGGGTCCCCAGACTTGCCTACCTGCGGCATGCGGCGTGGCTCGATGGAGGCCCAGCGCAGCCCATCTTCATCAACCCAAGATCAAGACCCTCGCGAGGGGCCAAGCCTCGCGGGGCGGACGACAAGGAGCTTCCTCAGGCGCGGCCTCATCAGGCTGGCTCATGAGGAGGCGGAGAGTTCAAGGCGGGGTACCTCGTGAGGTGCCCATGACGCAAGCCATGACGACCAAGGGCGCCAGTCGGGCGCCAGCCCGCGCAGTGTCCTCATTTCCTCTTTGGTGCAAATGGGGCAAGTGCAGGTAAGAGCATCGGACAAGGGCGTCCATTTCGGTGCAACAAGACCAAGACCAGCCCAACGGCCGGAAGGAAGCCTATGGAGCCCAAGCCGGCGTCACCACCAGAGCCTTTGACAGGCGAGGACCAACTTTAGTCAGGATAAGTGTACCCGCTGTTCCCCTTCAAAATGGCCAATTGTTGGCGCCCTTCCCGCTCAATATTTGGAAGAGGCCCAGGGCCTTTGCCTATAAATAGGACTAGCCACCCCCAGGGTAGAGGCATCCAGAAGGCAGAGAGAGCTAGATCGAACCGAGAGCCAAGTAGCATCAACCAAGAACAGACTCTCGCGAGGCTGTTCTTCCTTGTATTGTTCATCATCAGCCCAAGAGGCAATCCACCACACCACACACTGGAGTAGGGTGTTACCCTGCAATGGTGGCCTGAACCAGTATAAATCTTGTGTCTCTTGTGTTGTTCAGTTTGGTAGTTTAGGTCCCAGCGGTTCAGTGATGAGCGAGTCGATAGGGGGTCAAATCTCCGCGTGCACCCTAGTGTTCGAACCTCAAGGGTCTGCCGGAACCTGAAATCCGACATGTACAAGTACAATATTACTACACATTAGCCTTGTCCCTAAAATTCAACCCGCGGCTTGTTATATCCCGAAGATTCAGATATCGTGCTCCCGAAACTGGCGCCTTCACAACCTGCGCCTTGCTATCCCGAAATTACAACGCGCGCGAAAACTTCCTCCAGCTGCCAAATCCCGACACGCGAAAGCCCCCTCGTAACCCTGAGCCGAAAGGGCCGCTAGTTCAAATCAGTGGGGGGTACTTTTGTAACACACCCTACATTTTGGACAAGCGCGTCCCTAAGTCATGCTTCACCCCCTCCCATCGCCCCCTTTTCGCCATTCAAAATCCTAGGCCGCCATAACCTCTCTGCTCCAGCCGTGAAACCCCACCCTCCTCCATCTGCCACCTCACCACTTCCCAGCTGGAGCCTCTTCCCTAATGACGTAGTCCAGCGCAACAACTCGACGTCCCTCGTCCACCTCCCTGGATGAGGATCCATCGTCCATCTCGTCGTCCCGCCGGTTCAACCGCCCCGTCCTCCACCTCCAAGGAGCTGCCCCGACGATCGCCTCGTCTATCGCAGCTGCTCCATCCCCACAACACCGCCTTAACCTACTCCATCGGAACTGCAGCATCCTCACCGACTCCTCAGACAAAGCCGAGCCCTACTCGGCGTCACCAAAGAGGTTGTACACTCATCGCATCGCACCTTCTCGTTAACTCGACCTCCAGGCGCCGACGGTGCTCCATCCCGCACCCCCATGGAGCGGCTACCTTGAAGCCAGCACCGCGGGCGACATCTCCATGGAGGCTCTTCCCTAGTGTGAGGCCGCTTCGACGGAGGTGTCCATACCAGCCGGATCTGCTGCTGCTGCTCCGGCTCTCGCTCGCTCACGCTGCTGCTGCTGCTCCGGATCTCGCTCGATCGCTCGCTCGCCCAGCTGCTGCTGCTGCTCTCCCCCTTGCTCGTGCTGCTGCTCTACTCCGATTTAGCCACACTTCAGTCGACTGAATCGACTTTTGGGTCAGTCGATTTTCAGGGGTTGGGGGGGCTCGCCGGAGTTAAGAAAGAACCACTCGCAGCGGGGACGGGGGCTCTCCGGAGAGGTACCCCACTATCTATCTTAGGGTTCAGGGTGGGGGCGGCGGGCCTAGAGGTTTGGCCGGGGCAGCGTTGGGGAGTTGTTTTGGGGGGGCGAGGTGGCGCTGGGGCCGGTGGTTCGGCCGGTGGTGGCTGGCGGCTCAGGGGGGTGCAGGTTGAAGATGAACTGCAGGCCCTCCCTAAACTACATGTCAAGTGCCTCTCTGCTACCATTGTGTTCAGTTTCGACAGTAGCATTCAGATTCCACAGTAAATTTCAGTTTCGACAGTTAAGTTCAGAGTCAATAGTTTTTACCTCATCTGTTGTAGTCAGGTGGTTTTTGGTGATGTAAATTTTACATCTATTTTACATCATCTATTGGAGATGCTATTAGAATCCCACTTGAGATTGACGATGTATGTCTTGTGCTGCTTCAGCCTTGACGTCTTACGGCTCACCGGAGCTGCTCCAACGACAGAACGATCCATCACAACAGAACAGTGCCCTGGACGCCGTCTACAGATTCCTCAGATCTTCCTCCACACCTCCGACAGCCACCTTTGCCTCAGCTTCTTCAACGACCAACCCAATGATGCTGAGGTCGACACGGCTAAGGCAAAGAGGTTGTACACTTGTTGCATCACTTATTACTATACATTCACGTCGATCCATTAGGGCTATTTTGGTTCAACGGAAAAACATAGCAATAGGAATTTTCCAATGGCACTCTACTATTCAATTATTCATGCATTTTGTTGAAAGGAATGAAGCTAAACATCCACCTGGACCTAGTTTTCAAAATCATGTGCATGAAAACAAGACCAAGTGCATTAGTGACAGAATAACATTCTAACTGTACACACTTTCATATGGTTTCACTTTATTTTGGCCATGTTTCTTTGCATTCTTCTGCTCTTCCAATTCCTGTAAACCAAACACCCAAGTTGACAGAAATCCTATGTTTACAAATGCTCTATTTACGATGTGCATTCCTATCTTATTCTGGTGTTTTCCCTATCCCTGTGTTTTTAGAATCATGCAAGCCAAATGAGCCCTTATAGAATTACTTCAATTACAGGTAGGTGTCGAAGGGAACTTTGTGTGGTTTGTCCTGCTCCTGCCGCGACGTTGTCCACCTCACCTGAGCTGCTCCATCGACAGAATCATACACCAAACCAGACATCACGACTCCTGACCGTCTTTCACTGCCTTAGATCTCCTTTCCTGCCGCCAGCACCCACCGTAATGGCATCACCATCATCGACTCAGCAGATGAACCTGAGGAGTACACGGGTCCACAAGAGAGGTCGCACTCTTTTGTTTCTGCTTATGTTATGCATTGCTTAAAATTACCTGCTACTTTATTGTCCTGTTCAGCTCTTGGACTCCCAAGTCATGTCCAAATTAATGTTCAAACTTGAGTTCTAAAATTTGTTGTGGGACACATATCGAGGCAGCAATGAATATTATGTCTGTCTAATATTATATCTGGTTCACCTAGGGTATGCCTATGTTGTTCATCTTGGTATGAACCAAATAGGAAAGCAAACATCATCTGTCTTTTTATTAAATTAAAGCAATCATCATCCTGCTATCATTATTTTTGGATCCATCCACTGGTTGTTACCATCACTCTAAATTTCTGCATGCTCTCCTCACATAATCTCACCATATTTTTTAGTATGCATGTCAGATATGGTACACAGTCATGCTGAACATGTAGAGAACAAGAGAAGAGTTTTGGCGCAGCAATACAATGTCATGCAGACATCACTCCATGGTGGGTTCAATGGCAAACCCTCTCCCCCTCTCCAGATTGTAATCCAGAGGAAGATATCTGTTCTGAGGCGGATTCAGACGCCGCTGACCACTCCTATTTACCCCCCAAGGTGTTTGCTCTACCTTGGCATGATGATGTTAGTCATATCATGCATATGTTGCCTTGCAGTGCCTACTTTTGACATCATATATGTTATCTGCTTAGTTTAGACATGTTCTGTAATGCCACCTGTTTAGTTTCTATATCATATATGGGAATTATGCAGTCTCATGTCTTTTAGCCAGCCATAATATATGTGAAATGTGCAATGCCATCCTGTTTAACCATGCATCATATATTTGAATGATATATTGCCCATCCTTTTCTACATTACATTTCCATTTGTCGACAATGTTTGTACATTAAACTACTCTTCCTGTGAATCAGCCATTTGGGTGGGAGATGGAAAAATCTGGATTGGAAACAAAGCCTTCAGAGCAGACAGTGCTACCTGTCGAAGCAGATCTCTTGTTGGGTCCCGATAGCTCCTCAGAGATGGATTCAGAGACAGATGACCAGTCTTATTCCCCCACTGAGGTGTATGCTCTAACTTGGCACGGTTATACTACTCATATCATGCATATGGTGTCTTGCATTGCATAGTTTAGACATCATATACACAATATTCAACACCAGGTTCTTAGTTCAGACATCATATCGAATGCCCTCTGTTTAGCATATAAATCACATATGTGAATTAAATGATGCGATCTTGATTACTTAGATAACATGTAGGTGAATTATGTCATGCGATCCTATTTAGTTACTCATCGTATCTTTGAATTATGTTATGCTATGCTATCCAGTTTAGATAGACATCATATATGTGAAATTATGTCATGCTATCCGTTTTAGTTAAACAATATACATGTCAACTATTTCATGCCCTCTTTTTTCCACATTATCCATTGCATCTGTCTCTCATACAATGTATGTACATTCAACTATGTTTCCTGTTTATCATCCATTTGAATTGGAGCGGGTGATGCCAGTATCTAGCGGACTGAAAACACGGTCTTCAAATAAAACAGTGCTACCTCTTGGTGGAGATAGCACCCCGGTTGTACTTGCACAAGAACCAGCCCTACCACACATAACCCAAACTCTCACAGATTGTACCGCTACTGCGATGGACATAGAACCAGCTTCACTTAATCTAACCCCAACCCCAGCCGATAGTAACCCAGTTCCTGTTGACACAACACCATCTCCACCATAGAGCTCCCAAACAAGAGCAGTTAGTAAGGCAGCTCCAGTGCCCAAAGGGCCGGTACTATAACGGCGAACCCCAACTCCACCAGTTAGTACGCCTATTCCTGTGGAGGAAGCACAACCAGCTAGTCGTAGTTTAGCATCTATCGCATTTGATATTGTTAAATCATATGTGTGTATCTTCCCATCTTGGAAATATTATACTAAAGATGAAGGAAAATGCCAGTTGCAGGTGTTTGCCAGGAGTTATGTGTAAGTAATGTTATCCATGGCAATTACTTCGCTTCGTCCCATACATCCTACCTCCATGATGGTTATAATACAACAAATTTTCCCATTTTCTCTATAGAGAAGGACCAATTTGGAAACTCAGGATGAGGTAACCTGTGCTAATACCTCTGCTATCTTCAAGAATGCTTGGTGGAAGTATCAGAATTACCTGAAGAAAACGTACTTCACCGGCAAAGAAACTCATCAAATTCCCTTACGTTCTCTTGAGACACATTTACTGGACGATGACTGGGAACGCCTTGTTCTATACCAGTCCTGAACCAAGAATGTGGTAAGGTCTATGAGGTCATTTTCTATTTTTAAGTGTTATATTCTTGCGTCTTATTGTACTCTGTTCATGTAGAACAAGTGCCTAAACCTGAAGAACAACTGTTCTAATTTAAGATTCCATTGCTATCATAGTTCAAAAAAGTGCTAGGTGTTAATTGTGCGTTTTGCCACCTCCTTGCGCTTTACTGACCAAAGCGCATGCTTATGCGAAGTTATGCATAGATTAAGCGTAGTTATGCGCAATGCGTTTTGCCAACGCCTAGAGCCTAGGCGCGCCTTTTTTAACTATGATTGCTTTGCTCTTGTATCACCGTATTTACTCATACAAACTTATTTTTAAATTGAAGGATCCAATCAAAACTCCAATGGCACAGCAGGTATGTTCACACATGTTTCTTTAACAGGTTTGCTCTTATCAATAGCACTGTTGATTTCAATTTCAATTCTGTATACAATTGACTTTCATATCATGCACATTACTAGCATCACAATAGAGCCAATAGTGTTGTTGTCCATGTAGACCCATGGTACCCATCTGAAGTCTTGTTGTGCCGTGTAGTTTCCCATGCTTTGTATTCTTTCACTGCTACTTTGTATTGAACTGATATGATTTGAACCGTGTCTCTATTTTGATTTGGAAAGACAATGCAGTGACCATAGGACATAGATATATGTTTGTTTGATGCTTTTATTATGTACTAGTACTTGGAAATAGAAGACTTGGTAGTTTAATCCTGTCCACCTTACTAATGAACTGGTTCACCGAAATGAGTTTCATATACTAGTACATGCTAAACTTGTTATGTGTCTACTTGTTTCTTCTTTTAGAATGCTGACAGAATATTGGGGAAGAGTGCCTTATTAAGAAATGGTAAAGGAAGTAATGCAGATAAGGTTCAGGATAGTGACACATCCTTGTTGGTCTCCAACAAAGCTGATAAAATAGCTAAGGAAGACTATCTTGAAGACAGCCAGACAACCCCAAAGTCATGTCTTGGTTTAGTGTTCGAGTTACTTGCCACTACCGCTTGCACAAGCTATTCAAACTCACTGTCTGAATCAGTTCGGTTTCTTGAGTCTCAACTACAAGCTGAAAGACATCGATCAGCTGTGCTGCGACAAGAAGCGGAAGGACTGTGGAAGTCCCTAGAGCATTCAGATGCATACTTTCTGGTGCAATAGCAAGCGTTGGAGGATTTTAGTGCCAAACAGGACAAAGCTAATAAGCTTGCTAAGCTTATTGCCAGCATGGTGGATACCCAGGATAACGTTTCTTGAGCTCTTCTGAAGTTGTTTCAATTATGCTCTTGTTTTGCTGTCGCGTTTATTTGCACCGGTGGCCAATTTTGACGGCCAGTGTATGTAATATGTTGCTTTGTTCCCTATATTTGCACTGGTGGCAAACTTTGATGCCCAGTGGATGTAATATGTGTATAGCGGTAATAGGCTAGTGTTAATTGCTTGCTTATTTATTTCCTTATTGTCTTGTTTAGTTGTTTGCTTGTAGTCACCGCAGTTCTTTTTCTGTGTTTTTCTAGTGGCAACAATAGCCTATTTTTGGTAACTAGGCCAAAATAATCATGGCAACACACGGGCTGTTGTAACCATGGGCCTCCTGCAGGCCGTATGATCCATGGGCCTTCTTCCGTCCGTAGGATCCATTGGCCTTCTATACGGGCCGTAGGATCCATTGGCCTTCTATACAGGCCTTAAGATTCATGGGCCCTCTATGGGCCATATGGGTCCATGGGCCTTCTACGGGCCGTATGATCCATGGGCCTCATACGGGCCGTAGGATCCATGGGCCTTCTACGGGACGTATCATCATTTTGCCAATCATGGATCGTACTTTTATTCGTGGACCATAACGGGCCGTTAATAGGCCGTATTTGATAACTCTATGAAAACAGCCCAAGGATTTTTTTACATGAAAATGGCCCAACATATTAACGGTCCACAAACGGGCCGACTATAACAACGGGCTGAATTTGGTCCACAAGCAGAAAATGACAGTAACGGGCCGTATGTAACTGAATGGTGCAGATGAGCCCAAGAATCAATGGGCCCTGAGAAGGCCGAAAGATAACTTGGGCTAGAAACAACCCAATGGAATAACGGGCCGTTAATGGGTATAAAGTGATACACTATTCATTACGGGCCAGTTTCACCACGGGTCGTTAATGGGCCAAGAGTTATAAAGGGCCTCATATGGGCCAAAAGAAGTCGTGGGCCACACATGGACCGGAAGTTAAAACGGGCTGGAATCATATTGGACGGCCCAGATGACTCTACTGGGCCTAATTCGGAGAGGTCGTAACGGGCCCTGGGGTAGCGGGATGTAAATGGGCTATATGCGAACATGCCGTTAACAGGCTTTCCGTGGGCCGGCCCGCCACCTTTTGACCAAGTCAAACGGGTCGGCCTTTTCACAGGAATGGGCCTTTGTTGAGCCGTGCCACATGTCGCCGTATCATAGGCGCCTTCGGTCCAATGAGTGGATGACATCTGTCCCAACGGTGAGCCGACACGTGTTTCCTCCAACCAATGATGATTTTACACGTGGAAAATCCCCATTGGTCAGGGCTGTTAACGGGTTATCGGATCCAAAACCGGACCCGATAGCTTAACGACGTTCCGTTACGGTGGATGCCACGTGTCAGTCACCCTTGACGAAAGCACTTCTGTGACGCGCGATTTATCGTCATGAAAGTGGACACTTCCATGATGATAATTTTGGTAATGTCATGGAACACTTCTATGACAGCACAGGTATGACTATCTTGATTCTGTCATAAAATCGTCATGGATGTACATGCATGACAAAAAACGCGACCTACTGTGACAAACACGTATCATCACGGAAGTGTATTTTTTTTGTAGTGCATACAACAACTTATATCTCATCATGTCTTGACCATATCACATCACAACATGCCCTGCAAAAACAAGTTAGACGTCCTCTACTTTGTTGTTTCAAGTTTTACGTGGCTACTACGGGCTGAGCAAGAACTGTTCTTACCTATGCATCAAAACCATAACAATATTTCGTCAAGTTTGTGTTGTTTTAACCTTCGCAAGGACCGGGCATAGCCACACTCGATTCAACTAAAGTTGGAGAAACTGACACTCGCCAGCCACCTGTGTGCGAAGCACGTTGGTAGACTAGTCTCGCATAAGCGTACGCATAATGTCGGTCCGGGCCACTTCATCCAACAATACCACCGAATCAAAGTATGACATGCTGGTAAGTAGTATGACTTGTATCGCCCACAACTCATTTGCATTCTACTCGTGCATATAACATCTACGCATAAACCTGACTTGGATGCCACTGTTGGGGAACATAGTAATTTCAAAAATTTCCTACGCACACGCAAGATCATGGTGATGCATAGCAACGAGAGGGGAGAGTGTTGTCCATGTACCCTCGTGAACCGAAAGTGGAAGCGTTATGACAACGCGGTTGATGTAGTCGTATGTCTTCACAATCGATCGATCCTAGTACCAAACGTATGGCACCTCCGTGATCTGCACACGCCAGCTTGGTGATATCCCACGAACTCCGATCCAGCAAAGTGTCGAGGGAGAGTTTCTCAGCACGAAGGCGTGATGATGGTGATGATGATGCTACCGATGCAGGGCTTCGCCTAAGCACCGCTACGATATGACTGAGGTGGATTATGGTGGAGGGGGGCACCGCACACGACTAAGAGAGATCAGTGATCAACTTGTGTATCTGTTGTGCCTTTGGGGTGTCCCTTGCCCACATATATAAAGGAGGGAGGAGGAGGAGGCTGGCCCTAGAGGTGGGGCGCCAAGTGTGGGGGGTCCTACTAGGACTCCCAAGTCCTAGTAGGATTCCCCTTTTCCTTTCCAAAGTAGGAGAGAAGAAAGAGGGGAAGAGAGAGGGAGTAGGAAAGGGCAAGGGGGGACGCCGCCCCCTTTCCCCTAGTCCAATTCGGACCCATGGGGAGACGCGTGCCTCCTTCCTTTTGGCCTGCCTCTTCTATTCCCGTATTGCCCAGTAAGGCCCAATACTTCTCCCGGCGAATTCCCGTAACTCTCCGGTACTCCGAAAAATACCCGAATCAATCAGAACCTTTCCGATGTCCGATTATAGCCTTCCAATATATCAATGTTTACGGCTCAACCATTTCGAGACTCCTCGTCATGTCCCCGATCTCATTCGGGACTCCGAACTACCTTAGGTACATCAAAACACATAAACTCATAATACTGATCGTCACCAAACGTTAAGCGTGCGGACCCTACGGGTTCAAGAACTATGTAGACATGACCGAGACATGTCTTCGGTCAATAACCAATAGCAGAACCTGGATGCTCATATTGGCTCCTACATATTCTATGAAGATCTTTATCAGTCAAACCGCATAACAATATATGTTGTTCCTTTTGTCATCGGTATGTTACTTGCCCAAGATTCGATCGTCGGTATCTCAATACCTAGTTCAATCTCGTTACTGACAAGTGTCTTTACTCGTTTCATTATGCATCATCCCGTAACAAACTCATTAGTCACATTGCTAGCAAGGCTTATAGTGATGTGCATTACCGAGAGGGCCCAGAGATACCTCTCCGACAATCGGAGTGACAAATCCTAATCTCGATTTATGCCAGCTCAACAAACACCATCGGAGACACATGTAGAGCACCTTTATAAACACCCAATTACGTTGTGATGTTTGGTAGCACACAAAGTGTTCCTTCGGTATTCGGGAGTTGCATAATCTCATAGTCATAGGAACATGTATAAGTCATGAAGAAAGCAATAGCAACATAATAAACGATCAAGTGCTGAGCTAACGGAATGGGTCAAGTCAATCACATCATTCTCTAATGATGTGATCCCGTTAAGCAAATGACAACTCATGTCTATGGCTAGGAAACTTAACCATCTTTGATTCAACGAGCTAGTCAAGTAGAGGCATACTAGTGACACTCTGTTTGTCTATGTATTCACACATGTACTAAGTTTCCGGTTAATACAATTCTAGCAAGAATAATAAACATTTATCATGAATTAAGGAAATAAATAATAACTTTATTATTGCCTCTAGGGCATATTTCCTTCAACACGGCGGCGGTGATGCAGTCCCCGGCGTAGTGTAGTGCATGTGGCCTCCCTGTTGGGTGTGCGCGGAACACCCACCACACGCTCCGCCGTCGCTACCCGTCGGCAGCTGTTGCCGGCCGCCATTGCCGCCACCCCATCGTCTGCCACCGTGGCCGCCACACCATAGTTGAAAGCCAGGGCCATCACCCGCTCCGCCACCGCGGCCCGAAGGAGGGAGGTGGCGGTCGTGGCTGCCACCCCACTGCCGGCCACCATGGCCATCACCCCTCCGCCACCGCGGCCCGAAGGCGGGAGGTGGTGGTTGTGGCTACCACCCCATTGTCGACTGCCGTGGCCGCCAGCCCACCATCGACCGTCGGGGTCATCACCTGCACCGCCACCACCGCCTGAAGGCGGGAAGTAGAGATGGAGGCCCACACGTGCGTCAGTGACCTAGTGCGCTACACCGAGTTCCCGCGAGAGGAGTAGGAGCGCCTCGTCGAGCATGCAAAGAGTCTTACTGCCACCATGGCCGCAGCACACGCCACCGCAGAGGTGAGTAATCAGGAGATCTACGAGGAGTCCCGCCGCTTCAAGAGGGGTCGTCTAGAGCGGCAGAGGGCCTTTGAGATAAGCATCATTGAAGGTGCAACAACGGCATGCACTGTATTGCAGTTGTCCAGCTCGTCAGCAGGCTCGTCCTCCTCTGCCTCTTACTGGGCGTGCCCGGCGGAGCAGAGGCTGCTGGAAGTAGTACAAAGCCCTGATATGTCTCCAACGTATCTATAATTTTTTTGTTCCATGCTATTATATTATCTGTTTTGGATGTTTTATATGCATTAATATGCTATTTTATATTATTTTTGGGACTAACCTATTAACCTAGAGCCCAGTGCCAGTTTCTAGATTTTTCTTGTTTTTGAGTTTTACAGAAAACGAAAATCAAACGGAGTCCGAACGAGCTGAAACTTTATGGTGATTTTTTATCGACCAGAAGAAGCCCACGGAGCATCGGAGTCAAGCCAGAAGAGTCCCAAGGCAACCACAAGCCTAGGGGCACCACCCCTAGGGTGCCCCCCCCCTTGCTTGTCGCTGCCTCGTGGACCCTCCCCCTGACGTGAAACCGACGCCAAAAATTCCTATAAATCCATAAACTCCCAGACAGAAACCTAGATCAGGAGTTCCACCGCCACAAGCCTCTGTAGCCACAAAAACCAATCGGGATCCCGTTTCAGCACCCTGCCGGAGGGGGAAACCATCACCAGTGGCCATCTTCATCATCCTAGCGGTCTCCATGATGAGGAGGGAGTAGTTCACCCTTGGGGCTGAGGGTATGTACCAGTAGCTATGTGTTTGATCTCTCTCTCTCTCTCTCTCGTGTTCTTGATTTGGCATGATCTTGATGTACCGCGAGCTTTGCTATTATAGTTGGATTATATGGTGTTTCTCCCCCTCTATCTTCTTGTGATGAATTGAGTTTTACCTTTGAGGTTTCACTATTATCGGATTGAATACTTATATGGTTTTAAGAACACTTGATGTATGTCTTGCGTGGGATACCCGTGGTCACAATGGGGTGTTCTATTGATTCACTTGATGTATGTTTTGGCACTCAATCACAAATTCCCGAGGCGATATTGGGGTAATCTATGCATAGGGGTTGATGCACGTTTTCGTCCTTGTTTCTCTGGTAGGAATCTTGGGGCAGTCTTTGAGGTTCTTTGTGTTGGATTCAATATTATGAATCTGAAGATGTTTGATGCATATCATATAATTAACCCACGGATATTTGTGGTGACATTGGAGTATTTAGGTGACATTAGGGTTGATTGATGTGTGTCATATGGTGTTATTTTGCTACAAACTCAAGGGTTGTTTGTGACACTTATAGGAATAGCTCAATGGATTGATCGGAAAGAATAACTTTGAGGTGGTTTCATACCCTACAAGCGGTTCCATCTTATGTTCTCCACGATAGGAACTTTGGAGTGACTTCTGCCGCACGTTGAGGGATTATCATATGATCTAAGTATGTTATCATTGTTGAGAGAACTTGTACTAGCTCACTTTTGTTACTAGTTACCTTGCTGTTTTTATATTTTCAGATTACAAAAACCTATTTCTACTATCCATATTGTGCTTCTATCACCATCTCTTCACCGAACTAGTGCACCTATACAATCTACCATTGTATTGGGTGTGTTGGGGACACAAGAGACTCCTTATTTGCTTGCAAGGTTGTTTGAGAGAGACCATCTTCCTCTATGCCTCCGATGGATTGATAAACCTTAGGCCATCCACTTGAGGGAAATTTTCTACTGTCCTACAAAACTCTGCGCTTGGAGGCCCAACACGAGTCTATAAGAAGAAGGTTGCATAGTAGACATCAAGGTTTATTATGGTGCCGTTGCCAGGGAGGTTAGTGCTTGAAGGTATATCTTTAGATCGTGCAACTGAATCTTTTAGTTTCATGTTTTATCAATAGTTTAGTCTATAAAAGGAAACTACAAAAAATGGAATTGTGGTTGCCACATATAATTCATCTTTATCATGTCTTTAGTGAAAATGATGGAAAGGAAAATTGTGCCAAAGTGTTAGAAGAAAAATGCAATAAAATGTTTGGCATACAATATTTGAATTAAGAGCATGATTGCAATGTTGCTAGTGTGAATTCTTTGAATATCCATGATGCTAATGATATGCAAAGCTACAAGCTTGGGGATGCTATGTTTGATGAGGATGATATTTTTAGTCCCCCAAGTTTTGATGAGCAAATTTATTTTGATGATAGAATGCCTCCTATTTATGATGATTATATTGATGAAAGTGGGTTTGGAAGAGTTTCAACTTTAGGAAGTGACGAATCCACTATTTTGGAAGTGGTTTCAATTGATTATGACAACAAAGTTGCTATCTATGATGATTATTCTAATGACATGTATGCTATAAAGAATTATGATAACCATGAATATCATGATTTTAATGCTCAAATTGATTATGTGAATCAAGTATCTCATGATAGTTATTTTGTTGAGTTTGCTCCCACTATTATGAATGAGAAGAATATTGCTTATGTGGAAAGTAGGAAAATTTCTATGCTTATGATTCATGAAAAGAATGTTTTATGTTATAGATATATTGTTGAATTCATTCATGATGCTACTGAAAATTATTATGATGGAGGAATATATGCTTGTAGGTATTGCAATGATATCAAGTTTCCTCTCTGTGATTGAAGTTTTGAAGTTTTGCTTGTATTACCTTCCTATGCTAGTTGATTCTTGTTCCCATAATTTGTTTGCTCACAAAGCCCCTATGCATAGGAAGTGGGTTAGAATTAAATGTGCTAGTCATATGCTTCATGATGCTCCCATTATGTTTCACTTCTTATCTTTTATGTGAGCATCATTGAAATCATCATGCCTAGCTAAAAAGAAATCAAAGAAAAGCGCTTGTTGGGAGACAACCCAATATTTTTTCCTTGTTGTTTTCCAATAAATTTATCATCTAGCCTCTGGTTAGATGTGTTTTCATGTTTAATTAGTGTTTGAGCCAAGGTAGGATCGCGGTTTTGAATTGGATCGGAGCTCTGATGGTAGGATAGCAAATCGTAGAATCTACACTATCGGGATCGTAAGAACGTAGATTCTATGAACTAAAATCATAGAATCAGAGGGGTTAGTTTGGATCATAAAGTCATAGAATCGTATAACAGAATCGCGATTCTAACAACCTTGGTTTGAGCCAAGTAAGACCGTTGGGATGGCTTACGGTGATAGTTGATTTGATCTTACTGAAAAACATAAACTTTTGGGCTGAGTAAAACAATTTTCAAAAATCACAGAAGCGTGCTTTTGATCTGAATTTTTTACAAAAGATTGATATACAAACTTCCCAGGTTGTCCTAATTTTTCAGAATTGTTGGAGTTACAGAAGTATACAAACTTTCCAGATTACAACAGACTGTTCTGTTTTTGAAAAATTCTATTTTCATTGTGTTGTTTGCTTATTTGATGAATCTATGAGTAGTACCACAGGGTATGAACCATGGAGAAGTTGGAATATAGTAGATATAACACCAATATGAATTTAGAATGAGTTCACAACGGTACCTAAGTGGTGATTTGCTTTATTATACTAACGAAGCTTACAAGTTTTCTGTTGAGTTTTGTGTTGTGAAGTTTTCAAGTTTTGGGTAAAGTTTTGATGGACTATGGAATAAGGAGCGGCAAGAGCCTATGCTTGGGGATTCCCAAGGCACCCCAAGGTAATATTCAAGGACAACCAAGCATCTAAGCTTTGGGATGCCCGGGATGGCATCCCCTCTTTCGTCTTCATTCATCGGTAATCTTACTTGGAGCTATATGTTTATTCACCACATGATATGTGTTTTGCTTGGAGCATCATTTTCTTTTGTTTAGATTTGCTTGCTGTTATTTAGAATAAGGTTTTGCATATTTTATTTCAATAAAAGTGTCAAGGATTGTCTTCACCATGCACAATTTGCAAGTATATGAGTTGCTGTTTGAAAACAAAAAGTTTATCAATATTGCAAAAAATCCCCAGAAAAGTAAAAATGCGGCAAAAGCTTGAAATTTTGACACAACATGCAATGATAAAATCTCTACAGTGTGGTAAATTTTTAGAATTTTTGGAGTTAGGGAAGTATGATTCCTCTGGCATTCTTATAGATTGTTCTGTTTAGACAGATTGCTGTTATGTTTGCATTGTTTGCATATGTTTTCTTGTTTAATGATTCTATTTGAGGATAGGTGTGGCACCCCGGCTTAGAGAAACTAGAACGCCCCATATTCTGGCCTAGAGATTGAGGAGAAGTCTTCTGGAATATAACACTGCTTAGCATAGAACAAATCAACTCTTTATTACAATCTATATGGATACAAGGGATTACATCGGCACGGCGACACTACGCCTGCCACGGTTGCTCTATGCAAGCAGCAGAACAACACGAAGCAGCGGAATAACTACTGGCAGCAGAACAACGACGACGGTGATGAACTCCAGTCCGCATGGACTCTGGCTGGAATGGTTATCCTAGCTTGCAAACAAGGAATCCATGACAAACAAGCACTCAAATCTGGCGTGACCTGCAAACTGGCATGATATGCCAGGTCAGTACATTGAATGAACTTGCAAGCCCATAGCAACCAAGAGCAATCAATACAAACAACAACATGGCAATTATAGGTTAAAGCAATGATGTACAAGATACTATCAAAACAACATGGCATGTACAACATGATACAGCTAGAACAATATGAGCATGGCATGAACATAATAACATGATGACACTAGCATGCAATATGATAACACTAACATGCGCCAACTTACTCTGCTCGGATTACCCCGTAACCATCACATGCATAAACTTACCATCACGGACATCACATGACCATCATAGGATCCAATCAAGCTTGGTATTCACAATACCATAGCAATCATTACATGACCACGAGGAGCTTGACCTTTACCCGTGATTCTCGCACAACATCACAAATATCCATCAACTCGGTATCCACAATACCACTGTGATCCTCTCACGGTTATGTAAAGATCAACAAAATTCTCTCATCATCGAACCAGGGTTGTTATTAATCAAGTTATTATTATTACTGTTGACCCATAATGTGACCTACTACGAACTAGGCACATATCCGCAGGCGCGACTATCAATAGGTTTAACACACACTCTGTAGAGGTTAGTACACTGTATCCACACCACGGAACCCATGGCCTCGTGCTCCCATTCGGGTAGACCAACGGCGTTCCGACAAAACTGATCTATTGCCATCACACTCTCCCAGCCACTCCGACAAGCTCCCCTTTGGACTAAGTCATGGGTTGCCCCGGTCACCTCGTGACACCCAACGACCACCGTTGTGACAAAACATAAACGGTCCCAAACAGGGACAATGGATCTATACTCAACAACAAGCACACGAGGCTTACGTTGTCCTACCTGGCCAAGGTAGCGCCCGCACATAACCTTCCCTAGTTGGAGGCGCCGGCGAGAGGCATGAAAATAGACCCAGTTAGGAACCCCAATAAGGCAAGTGTGGCTGAACTGGTCAGTTTGATTTGGTGGCACCATGACTGAGCCAACAGTTGTTCAAGTTTGATTATTATTCAGTTTAAACTTGAATGCAATAAGATGAGCCATATTAAAATAACATGATGCAACTGTAATGCATGATATCAACATAAGCATGGGGGTGCAACATAATCATCAAGCATATCAACAACAATAAATCATGAATGAGCATGTCATACTAACGAGCATGAATCTCACAAGTATAACACTACTCATAGCATAACATGACCACTAGCATCGGAAATAACTACCATGCAAGAACATAATGGTAATACTACCAAGTAAGCATATAACCAGCTAGATGCAAAGGAAACATGCATAGCAACGGTACTGGATAACAGACAATAAGCATGCATAAGAACGAACATCACTACTACCAACATGTACTACTACCAAGCGTGACATGTAACAATAATACTACATGAGGAATTTGTCTATTAATCTCCTGCAAAAAGAATCAACTCAAAATAACTCTTCTGTTAAAAATGACAAATAATCTCATGAGTGTAAAAGTTTCTGTTTTTTCTGCAAGATCAAATCAACTTTCACCCAAGTCTTCCCAAAGGTTCTACTTGGCACAAACACTAAGTAAGACATAAAACCACATATAACCAGTGGCTAGATGAATTATTTATTACTAAACAGGAGCAAAACGTAAAGAACAAAAACAAAATTGGGTTGCCTCCCAACAAGAACTATCGTTTAACGCCCCTAGCTAGGCATAAAAACATGAATAGATCTAGGTATTGCCATAATAATGATATCTTGAAAACTCATCCCATACTCTCTATGTTCCGCAGCAAGTTTCCTTTGTGGAAAGCAAAAGGAATCAAAAGGGCTAAATTTAATGGGACAGAAGTCCCCAAGTTCAAGCTCGGGAGGAATTGTTTCCTCCTTCGGCCCTTTTATATTGTACAACCAACTCATCATTATGGGCGTTCTTTTGGCAAAAGGTCATGAGACTTTTTTCAAGAGAGAAACCCAACCCGTTGTTCTGAATAGCAAAATTATCATTAAGTTAAGAAATCCTATCAACTAGAACATCGGTAGGGACCCTCTTTCTTAAATTTTCATTATAAGCAACATGATCTAAGGATCGTAAACGCATTATGTCTTCTTGATTAAAGAGAATTGCTTCTATGGGGGGGCGGCCAGCGTCTACCCTATAATGCGCAAAGATTTCATTAGCCTCTTTTATTATAAATCTAAACTCATGTGCTAGAAAGATGGTAGCCGCACGCTTAATAGAAGAATGCTCGATATTAGAAAACTATAGAAAAATCCTTTGTATGCAAGGATGCATGTGAATAAATTGTCTTTCAAGTTCAACTACGAGCAAAGATATAGCATCCACAAGACCCACCCATAGTGGGTAAAGAACCAACACAAGTAAATAAATCTTGAATAACCCCTTTTCCAATAATATTACCACTACCAATGCGGAACTTTTTAGTATGTAGAATAGTAGATTCTTCATGAGGATTCGTATTATCAAAAGCATCCAAGTCTCCCCCACCGTTACTACTATCCTTTTCAATGATAATTATCAGCGTTCTGGGAACGGGGGTCCCCAGACTTGCCTGCCTGCGGCCTGCGGCGTGGCTCAAGGGGCGGCCCAACATGGCCCATCTCCATCAGCACGAGCTCAAGACCCTCACGAGGAGCCAAGCCTCGCGGGGCCGACGACAAGAGGCTTCCTCAGGCGCGGCCTCGTCAGGCTGGCTCGCGAGGAGGCGGAGAGATCAAGGCGGGGTACCTCACGAGGTGCCCATGACGCAAGCCATGACGACCAAGGGCGCCAGGCGGGCGCCAGGCCGCGCAGTGTCCTCCCTTTCCTCTTTGGTGCAAAGGGAGCAAGCGCAGGCGAGAGCATCAAGCAAAGGCATCCATTTCGGTGTAACAAGACCAAGACCAGCAGAACGGCAGGATGGAGGTCATCGTGGAGCCCAAGCCGGCGTCACCACCAGAGCCTTTGGTAGGCGAGGACCAACTTTAGTCAGGATAAGTGTACTAGATATTCCCCTTCAAAATGGCCAATTGTTGGCGCCCTTCCCGCTCAATATTTGGGAGGAGGCCCAGGGCCTTTGCCTATAAATAGGACTAGCCACCACAAGATAGAGGCAATGGGATCCTCACCAGGAAGCCAGTAGGAAGAGCGACTAAACTCCCCCTAGTAGTTCATCGCACCAGCCAAGAACAGACCCTCGCGAGGCTGTTCTTTCTTGTATTGTTCATCATCAGCCCAAGAGGCAATCCACCACACCACACACTGGAGTAGGGTATTACACCACAATGGTGGCTTGAACCAGTATAAACTCTGTGTCTCTTGTGTTGTTCCTTTGATTGCTTAGATCCTAGTGAGGCAGCGAGCGCACGCAGTAGAAGGCTAGATCTCCGCGCGCACCCCAGAGTTATAACCTAGAGGGTCTGCCGGAACACGAAATCCAACATTTGGCGCGCCAGGTAGGGGTGCGCCGGAGCTCCTCCTTCTGCCGACACCATGACTCTCCCTGCGATGAGCGGCGCGCCATCCGCTCCGGTCGTTAGCACTAGCGCGGGGCCCAGGGGGCTCCAAGCCTTGGCCCAAGCCTTGCGACGAGTGCGGTGGCCGGACAAGTTACCGGCGGCTTCCGTGGCCCCTTGGGAAGAGCTGCGCAACCTCTTCCTCGCCAGGCACGATGTGCCAGTGGCCCGGTCGTCGCAGCCCTCCTGGGCGGCTCGCAGGTACCACCTTTGGGGCCATGTCAAGCCGTTCGTCCGCCAGGTCGGCGCCGCTTCCACGCGGCAGGGGCTCCCTCAATTCGGTCGGCGCCCAAGGCCGATCTGGCCTTTAGCTCGAAGGACCACCCCTCCTACTCGGTCTGCTCGGGCGCACTCTCGATGCTGTGCACTCCCACCATCTACCAGGTGGCCGTCACCAGGTCTCTCATCAACGGCGGCTCGGGCCTCAGCGTGCTCTCAATCAAAGCCTTCAGCCTCCTCCACATACCGCCGGAACGGCTTCGTCCCAGCCCGCCCTTTGTGGGCGTCGGGGGCGGGTCCTCCAGCTCCCTGGGGCTGATCCGTCTCCCGGTAACCTTCGGCACCTACGACAACTTCCGCACGGAGCTAATCGACTTCGACATCGCCCCCATCAGCCTCCTATACAACGCCATCCTCGGCTATCCGGCGCTTGCCCGGTTCATGGCTGCGACTCACCCGGCGTACAACCTCATGAAAATGCCCGGGAGCAGCGGCGTCCTCACCGTGTGCGGAGACACCGGGGATGCGTTGTGAGTGCTCAAGCTCGCCTTCAAGGCGGTGGCATCAGTGCAACCTGCCGACTCGGACACCCCTAAGCCCAAGGGGGCTGCGCTGGCCAAGAAGAAGCAGTTGTTCACCCAAGACAAGGTAGAAACCAAGCAGATGCTGGTTGACGAAGACAGATCCACCGACGCCACCTTCACCATAGGCGCCAACCTCGAGCCCGAGCAGGAGGAGGCCCTGGTCAAGTTCCTGCGCGTGAACAAGAAGGTATTCGCATGGGAGCCCGATCAGCTGGCGGGGATCCCTAGAGGCGTAATCGAGCACCACCTCAATGTGTGCCCCAATGTCCGACCCGTGAAGCAAAAAGCAAGGCGGCAGTCCATGGAAAAGCAGGCTTTCATCGTCCAAGAGACCCGCAAGTTGGAAGCTGCAGGGGTCATTCGCGAGGTCCGGTACCCTGATTGGTTGGCCAACCCAGTCATTGTTTCGAAGAAAGGGGGAAAGGAACACATGTGTGTCAACTTCACCAACCTCAACAAAGCTTGCCCGCAGGATCCGTTTCCGCTCCCCCGCATTGATCAGATTGTCGACTCCACCGCCGAGTGCGACCTGTTGTGTTTCTTGGATGCCTTCTCTGGGTATCACCAGATCAAGATGGCGATAGAAGATGTGGAAAAACAGCCTTTCTAACCCCGTGTTGGGTGTACTACTACACATGCATGCCGTTCGGATTGCGCAATACAGGGGCGACCTTTCAGTGGCTGATGCACATCACCTTGGGCCCGCAGCTCGGGAGGAATGTTGAGGCTGACGTCGATGATATTGTGGTGAAGTCTCGCGAGGCCAAGACCCTGATACAAGACCTGGAGGAAAGCTTCGCGAGCCTCAACGCCGTGAGTCTGCGGCTCAATCCAGAGAAGTGTGTGTTTGGGGTCCCCGCGGGCAAGCTCTTAGGCTTCCTCGTGTCCCACCGAGGCATCGAGGCTAACCCAGAAAAGATCAAGGCGGTCGAGGACATGAGCTCGCCAAAGACCCTCAGAGAAATGCGGAAGCTCACTGGGCGCGTGACAGCACTGGGACGCTTCATCTCCAAGTTGGGGGAGCGAGCGCTGCCTTTCTTCCAGCTGATGAAGAAAAAGGGACCCTTTGAATGGACAGAAGAGGCCGACAAGGCATTCCAAGACCTCAAGAAGTACCTAACCATCCCTCCGATAATGGTGGCCCCGCGCCCTCAGGAACCCCTGGTGCTCTACCTTGCAGCCACTCCCTACTCCGCCAGCGCAGCCCTGGTGGCGGTTAGGGAGGAGCGTCGGAGCAAAGCCACGGCATCTGCCCGGGTTGAGACGAAGCGTGAACAAGGAAGACCCACAGAGACTGCTGCCGCGACCAAGAAGGATCAGCCACCGCTGGGGAACACACTCGAGACAGCGGAAGCCCCTCTCCCTAGCGACCGGCCGCTGGGGGCTCCCCTGTCTCAGGAGGCGCCACGGTCTCCGGAGGGCGCCATCGACACCAGCGTTCCCAACCTCGTTGAACATCCTATGTACTTTGTCAGCACAGTGTTGCGGGACACAAGGGCGCGGTACCCCATGCCTCAGAAACTTCTCCTCGCGCTATTGGTGGCCTCGCGCAAGCTACGGCATTATTTTCAGGGCCACCCCATCAAGGTTGTCTCAGCGTACCCTTTGGAAAGGGTGCTCAGGAGCCATAACTCAGCTGGAAGAGTCGCTAAGTGGAACAATGAACTGCATGCATTTCAGCTCGAATTCAGCACAACCAGAGTCATCAAGGGGGCCGCCTTGGTAGATTTTGTAGCAGAGTGGGCGGAGGCGCCGGGCCTCAAGGCTGATGAGAATCGATCCCTCTCCCCGGGAAGCGAGGCACCAGAAGGTTGGGTCATGTACTTCGACGGGGCGTTCTCCAGGCACGGTGCAGGGGCTAGTGCGGTGCTTATATCTCCTACCCAAGACAAGCTCTACTACGTCGTGCAGCTTTGTTTCCAGCACAGAGAAAAGGTCTCCAACCACATAGCAGAGTATGAAGGCTTGATAGCAGGCCTGAAGGCCGCGGCCGCCCTCGAGTAAAGCGTCTTACCATCAAAGGTGACTCACAACTCCTCATCAACTTCTCCAACAAAGTATACGAGCCAAGGGATGAGCACATGGAAGCCTACCTTGCGGAGGTCCGCAGGATGGAGAAGCAATTCTGGGGGCTGGAGTTACAGCATGTGCCTCGTGGCACTAATCAGGAGGCCGACAACATCGCCAAACGAGCATCCAGGCGACTACCTCAGGAGCCAGGCGTCTTCGAAGAGCAGCTCTTCAAGCCCTCGGCCACGCCGTCACTGTCAAGCGCGGTGCAGCCTCGGGAGGAGCTCCCCCAGCCGCCAGCCTTGGGAGCCCCGGTCTGCGGCCCGGCCTTAGGGGCGCGTCCGCTCTTGACAATGGAGCCTCAGGAGGGGTGTTGGATCACGGAGCTCCGGAGCTATCTGACACAAGGGATCTTGCCAGAGAAGGAGGAGGAAGCGGAGCGCGTGGTGCGGCAGGCCATAGCATACTGCATCAGGGATGGAGAGCTCTACCGAAGGCGACCGAATGATGTGTCCTTGCGCTGCATCTCCAGGGGGCAAGGGAAGGAACTGTTGGCGGATATACACGGTGGAGACTGTGGGCATCATTCATCATCGTGGACCCTCATTGGCAAGGTGTTCCGCAGTGGATTCTATTGGCCCACTGCGCTCAATGATGTCGTCGAGCTGGTGAAGGCTTGCGAGGCCTGCCAGTTCCACGCCAAGCAGATCCATCAGCCGGCTGGAGGTCTGCAAACTATACCCCTCTCGTGGCCATTCGCAGTCTGGGGGCTGGACATCCTGGGCCCATTTCCTCGGGCGCCAGGGGGCTATCGCTACCTCTACGTCGCCGTGGACAAGTTCACTAAGTGGGCTGAAGTGGAAGCCGTCTGCACCATCCCCGCAAGGTCTGCGGTCAAGTTCATCAAGGGCATCGTGAGCCGGTTCGGGGTGCCGAACCGCATCATCACCGACAACGGTTCGCAGTTCACCAGTAACCTCTTCAAAACATACTGTGCTAACCTTGGAACGCAGATATGCTACGCTTCGGTAGCGGGAAGCCGCGCTTCGAGCGGCAAGATACCAGCAAGCGCTGCGGCGATACCATTGCCGCAACATCCGGCCCAGGACTCTCGAGGTAGGGGACCTCGTGCTCAGGCGGGTTCTCTCTAGGGAGGGACTGCATAAGCTCTCTCCCATGTGGGAGGGCCCGTTCAAGGTTGTTCATGTTTCCAGGCCCGGTTCTGCGCTCTTGGAGACTCAGGAGGGGGTACCCGTCCAGAACGCGTGGAACATTCAGCACGTCCAGAGGTTTTACCCCTAAAAGGCCCAGAGCCTGTGGAGAAGGCCAACGCCTGTGAAGATGTTGCGTTTTGGAAAAGGCCCGGAGCCTGTGAAGAAGGCGAACGCCTGTGAAGATGCTACATTTTGGAAAAGGCCCAGAGCCTGTGAAGAAGGCGAATGCCTGTGAAGTTGTTGCGTTTTGTAAAAGGCCCAGAGCCTGTGAAGAAGGCAAATGCCTATGAGGTTTATCCTTCCGAGAAAGGCCCGGAGCCTGTGAAGAAGGCCAATGCCTGTGAAGCTCGCCGCCCGTGACACTCTCATGTAATAATGAGTGGGGCTGTACACGCCCCGGAGTCTCAGGAGCGCAGGCCTCAGGCCCTGGGGCTCCCTCCCATGCCTAGTGGCAGCACTTAGCTCCGCGCTGGTGAGAAGACGTCGAAGACTAGATTAGGTGCCGGGCGTGTCTTTTCTCATTTGCTTTCTATAGTTGGCTTGTTCGTCCCCATTCGAGGTTTTGCTGAAGTTGTTGTCGTCTTTGGTTTGTGACTCTTTGCCTTTTTCGCTCTCCTGCCCTGATTTCTCTCGCGCAAGTCTCGCGAGGGAGCACACCGCGGGCACCCTCACGAGTGTTTTCTGCCCTTGTCGTTTGAGGCTTCCCAACCCAGGTCCACTACAGGAGCACCCCTCCAGTCTGTGCCCCACGGGCACCGCGACACGAACACAGGGCCTGGGTCGATCGCCTCCACGGCTGAGGCCGGAAACTACCTCTCCAGACTAACCCTGACAGGACATGGAACATTCGACGGAGCCTCAGCCTCGGGAAGCAAGGGCCACGACAAGCCCTCCCCCCGAGCAAGTAATTTCTGCGCGCAGGCGCGCGGCACAAAGGCACAATACCAGGATAGCTGAAGCAGTACGATAATTAAACACCAATAGTCCAAGCACACCCTCGCGGGGCCCTACACTACTGTCTTTTTGCGCAGGGAAAGAGAAAAAGAACAAAACAGGCGCGACTCGCCCGACACCAGCTCGCCGGGGAGACTCAAACTGCCTCCGGAGCTCAGGAGGACTCCGTCTCGCGCTTCACCGAGGCGCGACAGCGGGTGGACCCGCTACCTCCCTCCAGGCGGGCGCCACGGCGTGGAGGCTAATCGCGGCCACTACTGGAGGAGCCGCTGCCCGAAGAAGAGCCGTCGAAGCTCGATGAACCTCGACCGCCACCGGCCGCACGCGCTGTCGTCTTCATCGTCGCTGGGGCTGAACCCACGGCCGCGGTCGTCGTTCTCAGGGCAACACCCAGCGCGGCGACCATCTTCCCTGAACACCCTCACGTAGAGGGTGGCATCGCCGTCGAACTTGAAGTGCAGGGTGCACCACCGGATCAGACCACACGCGCGGGCAAACGTTTGCCAGCCGCGGGTCAGGGCCAAGCTCCCGGCTGCAGAGACCTCTAGTGAAGCCCAGGAGGCTCGGCCGCAGCAACCGTCCGCCTGAAGCCAGAGGCCGCCCGGGGCGCCAGCCGGAAGCTCACCTAGGAGGAAGCGAGGAATTGGAGCCGGGTGCTGGCCGGCTCCGCCGCCCACATGACGAACTCCGGCAGTACCTCTACCGAGTGGGAGCGCAGCCTAGGGGGTCGTGCAGCCGTAGCGTATCCCCCAGCGGTGGTCGGCCGCCCTTCGCCACGCGGAAGGTCTACTCCGCGACCGCGGGGAGCCACCATGGGAGTCGCAGGGTGTTTGCGGGGACGGCCTCGACCACGCTTGGGTGGAGGAGAGTCAAGCTCTACCTGGCAGGCCTTCCCTTTCTCCGTGGCCAAGAACCTCTTTGGCGGAGCCATGAAGAAGGAAGAGAAGCGAGAGGGGATGGACCGGAAGGGCAGGCGCCTTCTCGTACTTATAGCCAGAGGAGGCCAATCGCTGGCCTCCACGATCACAGGTAATCATGACCCGCTTTGCATGCAGGGACTTGTCACCTCGCGCAGTTGCCGAGGCGTCATGGGGGAGCGGAGCTGCCCACGTCCAATCAACCGCCACGCGACGCCCGAGGCCGCAGGCTGTTAGGGCTGAGACGCTTCGCACTTTCCCCTTCGCCTCTCTGCTCAGCCAAGTCCGGGTGCGCCTTGGGCCCGGGGGCTACTGTCGGCGTTCTGGGAACGGGGGTCCCCAGACTTGCCTGCCTGCAGCCTGTGGCGTGGCTCAAGGGGCGGCCCAACATGGCCCATCTCCATCAGCACGAGCTCAAGACCCTCGCGAGGGGCCAAGCCTCGCGGGGCGGATGACAAGAGGCTTCCTCAGGCGCGGCCTCATCAGGCTGGCTCGCGAGGAGGCGGAGAGATCAAGGCGGGGTACCTCACGAGGTGCCCATGACGCAAGCCATGACGACCAAGGGCGCCAGGCGGGCGCCAGGCCGCGCAGTGTCCTCCCTTTCCTCTTTGGTGCAAAGGGAGCAAGCGCAGGTGACAACATCAAGCAAACGCATCCATTTCGGTGCAACAAGACCACGACCAGCAGAACGGCAGGATGGAGGTCATCGTGGAGCCCAAGCCGGCGTCACCACCAGAGCCTTTGGCAGGCGAGGACCAACTTTAGTCAGGATAAGTGTACTAGATGTTCCCCTTCAAAATGGCCAATTGTTGGCGCCCTTCCCACTCAATATTTGGGAGGAGGCCCAGGGCCTTTGCCTATAAATAGGACTAGCCACCACAAGATAGAGGCAGTGGGATCCTCACCAGGAAGCCAGTAGGAAGAGAGACTAAACTCCCCCTAGTAGTTCATCGCACCAGCCAAGAACAGACCCTCGCGAGGCTGTTCTTCCTTGTATTGTTCATCATCAGCCCAAGAGGCAATCCACCACACCACACACTGGAGTAGGGTATTACACCACAATGGTGGCCTGAACCAGTATAAACTCTGTGTCTCTTGTGTTGTTCCTTTGATTTCTTAGATCATAGTGAGGCGGCGAGGCGCAGGCAGTAGAAGGCTAGATCTCCACGCGCACCCCACAGTTCGAACCTAGAGGGTCTGCCGGAACCCGAAATCCGACAATAACCTCCCCAAATTCAGACATGATAGCGACACACCGAACTAACAAACGAGCAACCAGAAAGAATACGAACGGAAAAGGGGCAAAGAAAAGGCAAAGGTTTTCGAAAATCATTATAGAAGTGGGGAAGAGGAAAACGAGATGCGAATGGCGAATAATGTAATGCAAGGGAGAAGAGTTTATGATGGGTACTTGATATGGCTTGACTTGACGTAGATCTCCCCGTCAATGGCGCCAGAAGTCCTTCTTGCTACCTCTTGAGCTTGCATTGGTTTTCCCTTGAAGAGGAAAGGGTGACGCAGCAAAGTAGCATAAGTATTTCCCTCAGTTTTGAGAACCAAGGTATCAATCCAGTAGGAGACAATGCACAAGTCACCGAATACCTACACAAACAATCAACAACTTGCACCAAACGCGATAAAGGGGTTGTCAATCCCTTCATAGTCACTTGCAAAAGTGAGATCTGATAGAGATAGATAAATGGTAAAGTAAATATTTTTGGTATTTTTGGTTTATAGATCGGAAAGTAAAAGATTGCAAAATAGTAGATCGAAAACTAGCAAGATGTAAACAAGATTCAATATAATGGAAAAGAAACACGGGGGCCATAGGTTTCACTAGTGGCTTCTCTCAAGATAGCAAATATTATGGTGGGTGAACAAATTACTACCGAGCAATTGATGTAAAAGCTCATAGTTATGACGATATCTAAGGCCATGATCATGAACATAGGCATCACGTTTGTGTTACCGACTTCTGCCTGCATCTACTACTATTACTCCACACATCGACCGCTATCTGACATGCATCCAGAGTATTAAGTTCATAAAAATGGAGTAACACATTAAGTAAGATGACATGATGTAGAGGAATTAACTCAAGCAATATGATGAAAACCCCATCTTTTTATCCTTGATGGTAACAATACAATAGGTGCCTTGCTGCCCCTACTGTCACTAGGAAAGGACACCACAAGATTGAACCCAAAGCTAAGCACTTCTACCATTGCAAGAAAGATCAATCTAGTTGGCCAAACTAAAACGATAATTCTAAGAGACTTGCAAAGATATCGAATCATGCATAATAAGAATTCAAAGAAGAACCAAATAATATTCATAGATAATCTTGATCATAAATCCACAATTCATCGGATCTCGGCAAACACACTGCAAAAGGATATTACATCGAATAGATCTCCAAGAACATTGAGGAGAACATGGTATTGAGAATCAAAGAGAGAGAAGAATCCATCTAGCTAATAACCATGGACCCGAAGGTCTGTGGTAAACTACTCATGCTTCATCGAAGAGGTAATGGTGATGATGTAGAAGCCCCCGTGATTGAATCCCCCTCCGGCAAGACGCCGAAAAGGTCCCTAGATGGGATCTCATTGGTACAGAAGGTTGCGGTGGTGGAAAATTGGTTTCATGGCTCTCCTGGATGTTTTCACGGTATAAGAGTATATATAGGTGAAGGAACTAGTTCAGGGGACTACGAGGGGCCCACGAGGGTGGGGGCATGCCCTACTCCCCTGGGCATGCCCTCCTGACTCGTGGCCGCCTTGTTGCGTCTCCGACTTAATCTCCAAGTCTTCTGGTTTCCTTTCGGTCCACGAAAGATCATCATGAAGGTTTCATTCCATTTGGACTCCGTTTAGTATTTCTTTTCTGCGAAACTCAAAATAGGCAAAAAAACAGAAACTGGCACTGGGCCCTTGGTTAATAGGTTAGTCCCAAAAATAATATAAAATAGCATAAAAATGCCTATTAAACATCCAAAACAGATAATATAATAGCATGGAACAATCAAAAATTATAGATACGTTGGAGACATATCAGCGTCCTGGCTCGTCCTCAAACATTTAGAATCTTGGTTTTTAAATCCCCGTAAATCCTAAACTCACCAGAAAGTCATCAAAGTTGGCATGGTGTCACATCATGGGGCATATATGTCGTGGTAAAAATGTTGTCCAATTTGGGCCAAGCTTTATTACAAACCTCTTATAAACCGGAGCTTCTCTCAAAGAAGTCTCGTGGTTCCGATAGGGAAATTAATGTGTTCCCCTTGTGTCAAAACATAATCACTGCCTCTTTTCGCCTTGTATTTTCTTCTACAAGCAACATGGAACGACAGGATATCCATGCTCAAATTTAAACTTATTCAGGGTTCATTTGGAGTTTTTATACACTAATTGAGTTTCCTAGGCATTTATTGTCCATAATTCAAATCTGAACTACAAAACATGCTCCAGTTCACCAAAATGGCTAGAAAAAAATATACATGTGTCCTTGGGTGCATGTTTAGGTTCCATGCCAGGAATGGGAACGAATTACAACCGTACCGGCGTCCTGGCTCGTCCTCAAACATTTGGAATCTCGGTTTTTAAATCCCCGTAAATCAAAAACTCACCAGAAAGTCATCAAAGGTGGCATGGTGTCACGTCATGGCACATATATGTCGTGGTAAAAACATTGCCAATTAGGGCCAAGCTTTATTACTAACCTCTTACGTACCGGAGCTTCTCTCAAAGAAGCCTCGTGGTTCCGATAGGGAAACATGTTCCCCTTATGGCGAAACGTAATCACTGCCTCTTTTCGCCTTGTATTTTCTTCTACAGGCAACATGGAATGACAGGATGTCCATGCTGAAATTTAGACTTATTCAGGGTTCGTTTGGCCTTTTTGTACACTAATTGAGTTTCCTAGGCATTTAATGTCCATAATTCAAATTTGAACTACAAATACATGCTCAAGTTCACCGAAATGGCTAGAAAAATTGTACATGTGTCCTTGGGTGCATGTTTAGGTCCCATGCCAGGAATGGGAACGAATTACAACCGTACCAGCGTCCTGGCTCGTCCTCAAACATTTGGAATCTCGGTTTTTAAATCCCCATAAATCCAAAACTTACCATAAAGTCATCAAAAGGTGGCATGGTGTCACGTCATGGCACATATATGTCATGGTAAAAACATTACCAATTTGGGCTAAACTTTATTACAAACCTCTTACAAACTGAAGCTTCTCTCAAAGAAACCTCGTGGTTCCAATAAGGAAACGTGTTCCCCTTGTGGTGAAACGTAATCGCTCCCTCTTTTCGCCTTGTATATTCTTCTACGGACAACATGGAACGACATGATATACATGCTGAAATTTAAACTTATTCAGGGTTCGTTTGGCCCTTTTATACACTAATTGAGTTTCCTAGGCATTTAATGTCCATAATTCAAATCTGAACTACAAATACATGCTCCAGTTCTCCAAAATGGCTAGAAAAACTATACATGTGTCCTTGGGTGCATGTTTAGGTCCCATGCCAGGAATGGGAACGAATTACAACCTTACCTGTGTCCTGGCTCGTACTCAAACATTTGGAAGCTTGGTTTTTAAATCCCCATAAATACAAAACTCACCAGAAAGTCATCAAAGGTGGCATGGTGTCACGTCATGGCACATATATGTCATGGTAAAAAATGTTGCCAATTTGGGCCAAGCTTTATTACAAACCTCTTACAAATCGGAGCCTGTCGCAAGAACCCTCGTGGTTTCGATAGGGAAACGTGTCCCCTTGTGGACCAAACAATTATCGCTCCCTCTTCTAGCCTCGTATTTTCTTCTACATGCAACACGGAACAACAGGAGATTCGCGCCGAACTTTGAAATTATTCACAGTTCATTTGACCCTTTGTATTCATTAATTGAGTTTTCTAGGCATTTAATGTCCGTAATCCAAATCTGAACTACAAATACATGCTCAAGTGCACCAAAATGGCTAGAAAAAACGTACATGTGTCCTTGGGGTGCATGTTTAGGTCCCATGGAACGAATGGGAATGAATTCAACCGTCTCGCCGTCCTCCTTGGCCACAAACATTGCGAATCTCGATTTTTAAATCTCTGAAAATCCAAAACTCACCAGGAAATCATGAAACTTGGCAGGATGTCACTACATGGTACATATAATTGTCCAATTTGGGCGAAGATATATTACAAGCCTCTTACAAACCGAAGCTTCTCGCAACCCTCATGGTTTCGTGGGTGAAATGATAATCGCTGCCTCTTCTCACTTTGAACTTTGTTTTCTACAGGCAACATAGAATAACAGGAGCGTCGTGCTGAATTTTGAAACTGTTCAGGGTTCGTTTGGCCATTGTATATATAACTAATAAAGTTTTCTACGCATTTAATGTAGTCCATAATTCAAATTTTAACTAAAAGCACATGCTCTAGTGAAGCAAAATGGGTGGGAAATTGTACATGTGTCATTGGGTGCATGTTTAGGTCTCATTTAAGGAATGGGAATGAACTACAAACTTGTCGTCGTCCTGAAACATTGAGAATCTCGGTTTTTAAATCCTAGTAAATAAAAAACTCACCCCAAATAACATGAAACTTGGCAAGGTTTCATGACATGGCACATATATTGTCGGATTTCGGGTTCCGGCAGACCCTTGAGGTTCGAACACTGGGGTGCACGCGGACATTCGACCCCCTACCGACTTGCTCCTCACCGAACCGCAGGGACCTAAACTACCAAACTGAACAACACAAGAGACACAAGATTTATACTGGTTCAGGCCACCATTGCGGTCTAATACCCTACTCCAGTGTGTGGTGTCGTGGATTGCCTCTTGGGCTCATGATGAACAATACAAGGAAGAACAGCCTCGCGAGGGTCTGTTCTTGGTTGAGGCTACTTGGCTCTCGGTTCGGTCTAGCTCTCTCTGCCTTCTGGATGCCTTCTTCCTCCTTTCTTATTCTTTCTCCCTCTCCCTTTTTTTCCACTCTCCCCCTCTGCCCTGGGGGTGGCTAGTCCTATTTATAGGCAAAGGCCCTGGGCCTCTTCCCAAATATTGAGCGGGAAGGGCGCCAACAATTGGCCATTTTGAAGGGGAACAGCGGGTACACTTATCCTGACTAAAGTTGGTCCTCGCCTGTCAAAGGCTCTGGTGGTGATGCCGGCTTGGCCTCCACAATGACTCCCTTTCGGCCGTTGGGCTGGTCTTGGTCTCGTTGCACCGAAATGGACGCCTTTGTCCGATGCTCTCGCCTGCACTTGCCCCCTTTGCACCAAAGAGGAAAGGAGGACATTGCATGGGCTGGCGCCCGACTGGCGCCCTTGGTCATCATGGCTTGTGTCATGGGCACCTCACGAGGTACCCCGCCTTGAACTATCCGCCTCCTCATGAGCCAGCCTGATGAGGCCGCTCCTGAGGAAGCTCCTTGTCGTCTGCCCCACGAGGCTTGGACCCTCGTGAGGGTCTTGAGCTTGTGTTGATGAAGATGGGCCGCGCTGGGCCCCCTTTGAGCCACGTCGCAGGCCGCAGGCAGGCAAGTCTGGGGACCCCCGTTCCCAGAACGCCGACAGTAGCCCCCAGGCCCACGGTGCGCCCGAACTTGGCCGAGCAGAGAGGCGAAAGGGCAAGTGCGAAGCGTCGCGGGCCCTAACAGCCTGCGGCCTTGGGCGCTGCGTGGCGGTTGATTGGACGTGGGTGCCTGTGCAGCCGCGCGGGGTGATAAAGGAGCAGCATCTCCCTTGCCTCCTTTACTTCCTCCAGTTGCTGCTCAGATCCCCTTTCTTGCATCCCTCCTTCCTGCCTCCGAAGTCTTCAGATCTACTCCGGCTGCGCGCCCTAGCCAGTCATGGCGCCTTGCCAAGCCCCGGCCGGAGCTTGGTGTTCGCCTGCCTTGGACCCGCCAAACGTGTCAGCGGTGAGCCTTGCTCTGGTGCGCCAGATGGCGGCGGCGCAGGGCATCGACGGGACGAAGGCGTTCAAGGCCGGCTCCTCCGTCCCTGAAGGCCGAGGGAGCACCTTCTATCCGCTCTTCATGAGCACCATCGTCGCTGGCTTGGTGCCTCCCTTTTCTGAGTTCTTCTCTGTCCTCCGCCACTACAATATTCAAGCTCTACACCTCCATCCCAACTCCCTCCTTCTTCTGGCGATCTTCGCCTACTATTGTGAGGCCCACGTAGGGGTGAAACCCTCGGTGGCCTTGCTGCGCCACTACTTCTCTCTCCGGACCTCCCGTGGCTCCGCCTCCGCGTGTGCGAGCTTCGTCGCGTACGGCGGCTCCATCGCCATTTCGAATCCTGGGAAGAGGATTGAGGGCTTCAGGAGCAAGTGGGTCTTGGTGGATGCTGGGCGCACCCACCCTCGTCTGATCCTGCCCACGGAGCACCCTGCGAGCTCTGACGACTGGTCCCGAGTGGAGCTTCTAGATCCCTGTGCGAAGCTGGTGTTGGAGAAGATGGACGCAGATCTGAGGCCAGCCAGCGTGGCGACAGCGAAGCTGACCGGTGCGTCGCTGCTGAGGGAGTTCCTGGAGCATCAGCTGGCTCCGCTCCGTCAGTACTCGCTTCCGATGTGGAGGCCTCACCCGAGCCCCGTGGTCCTGGCCGACGAGGACCTGGCTGTGGTCCTCCAGTCCTTGGTTGGGGGCGATGTGGCGAGGCTGGAGGACGCCCCTACGCCCCTGTTCCTTCGCGAGGATTAGGAGCAGGTAGTGGGGTCCATGCCCGTCTTCAACGGGGACGGGCCCATGCCCGTGGAGGCTCCAGAAGACCTGGTGGACGTGTCCTCCGGCGACTCCAGCGAAGAGGAGGAAGAAGGGGAGCGGGAAGAGGGGGTTGACTCAGAGGCAGAGTCAAGGGCTCCTCCCCTTCGGCGCAGGTCCCACACTCTCCACCTCCCCCAGAGTGACGATGACGAGGATGAGGATGAGCAGGGCGGCGGGAGCCTGCCTCCGATCCCGAAGAAGGACCGGGGGGCTGATCCCCCGCGGGTCTGCCCCGGCCCCAAGGCGATCCGCAGGCGCGCCTCCTGCTCCCGAGCTCCTTGAAGCTGACCCTTGCAGCCGGCTCTCGGGCTTCAAGTACGGCCGGAGACTGCTTGAGCCCACCTGCGACGACCTGTAAGTGCTCAATTTCTGTCTTGCTTATTGTTTTGTTGCCGAGACTTGATGCTTGTATCTCCCGGCCAGGCTGGCGCCCGCGGCAAAGAAGCCGAAGGGAGCTCCTGAGGCCCCATCCGTGACAGTGCCCCTGCCCGAGAAAGAAGGTGACCGTGACGCGCAGGCCTGTCCTGCCCGGGCATCCTCGTGAGGTCAGGCCGAGCCTGCTGGGGCAAGCTCAGCCTCCTTGACCCAGGCGACTCCCGAGGTGCCCTTGCTTGACGCTGCCTCCACTGCCGCCGTGACGCAGCTGGTTCCGCCTTAGGATACGGTGGTCATGCTGTCGTCTTCTCCTCCTACTCCACCGACTGCTGCTTCCCCGAATACTGTTCTGGATCGCGCCGTTGCCGGACTGGACCGTCTGCGGCAGGATCTTCTGGGCGCCGACCCTCTCTAGTGGCCGGGCTCTTGGAGCTGGCTTCTGGCTGGATTTGCTCCGATGCTTCGATACGGGCGGCGCTGGTCTAGGCCTTGACGGCTTGCGACGAGGAGAAGCAGGCCGTTCTTGAGGCGATGCTTGCCTGCGATTCTGCCCTTGGGGAGGCAGCTAGCGTCCGAGTCGCTGTGAGACGCTGGAGAGCGAGCTGAAGGGCCTGCAGAACCAGCTTGCCGAGGAGGTCCGCCTTCGTCAAGAGCAGGAGGAAAGCATGAAGGCTCGCGAGGCGGCTGTCAGGGACCTGAAGGCCAAGCTCAAGAGGCGCCGTGGCCACCTGGGCGCGCTGGAGCAAGAGCTAGAGGCGAGGAAGGTTGAGCTGGACGGCAAGGCCTGGGTTCTTGCCGAGGATCGCGTGGCTTTCGCGGACATGGAAGAGAAAGCTCGCACTTCGCTGAAGACGCTTTATGACAGCGGCCTTGAGAGCCCACTGGCCAGCAAGAAGGATGGCCCCGCCAAGCTGCTTCCCTTCCTGGTTCGCGCCCTTCATGACGTCACCCTTGGCCTTGGCCCCACGGCCGAAGCCAAGGCACGCATCTTGTCTTCTGCAGCGCTGACGCGGGTCTTCACCCACGTCTATCTTCGTGACCCCAACATCGACCTCGACAGCCTGCCGGAGCCAGCGAGCGGCGAGTGTGCCGCTGCCGCTGCTGAGGCCGTGAAGGGTTGTGCGGAGGCCCTGCTGGGGAAGTTCCGGGCCTTCAGTACCAGGCCGAAGCGGAGCGCTGCTAGCCCTGCTGCTCCACAAGCCGAACCTGCCCCGCGCAGCTCTCCCGCCGGCAAGTGACTCCATCGTGGCTCCCGTCCTGCTTTTAATTCCCGCACATGTACCATGCCTCGGGGAGGCGTTAAAACTTATGTTTGATGTTGTGATAATAGCATGGACTGTAATATTTGCTTTTGAATTCCCTGAAATTTGCATTATTCCTTCCTACTTGCTTTTGTTCTACGCCGGCAGAGCCCGGCCCCGCGCATACCTCAGCCGCCATTGGCCCCGACCAGAAACCAGGATGGGACCAAGGAGTGAGGGGCTACGTGACAAGTTAGGCTCCTGAGTCGCGATGCTCAAGAGTCCCCCTTGGCGCTCGAATAGCAAGTAGGGAGGTGAGATGTGGGGGTGACTCCTTAGGGAGGCGAGATGCAAGTGGATTTGCCGTTCTACGTCTGCAGAGCCCGGCCCCGCGCATACCTCAACCGCCGTTAGCCTTTCGAAACTAAGGAGTGAGGGGCTACGTGACCAGTTAGGCTCCTGAGTC
>NC_041393.1:455415441-455416063 GCF_002162155.2 Triticum dicoccoides
TGCCCAGCCCCTTCGCGCGGCACTCCCGAGGGGAGGCGTTGCGACAAGGCCAGACACTGAGCTCCAGGCTCCCTGAGGTTGATGCGACCCAGAGGCCACCCTCAGTTGTTTATCACCAGCGCGGAGCATAGCGCTTCCGTATGAGTACGGGCATAGCCGCTCCTCGGTAGTGTCGTCAGCCAGCGTGGAGCATGGTGCTTCCACTGGTGCGTGGGAGGGGGCTCCCCTCCGGGAGGAGCCCCCGGGGCGTATACAACCCCACCCTGACACGTGGCTGGCACGGTAGGGCTTGACGAGGTGTATCTGGGCACCCATGAGCCAGTGCGGGACTCACGGGGCCCTACCTCAAGGCGGGTTGCGCCTGGCTCTGGGCCTTATCTTCGAGTGTGTTCCTGCAAATTTGGCCAGATGCCGGTGCTCTACGTCTTTGGGTCCCGGCTCTCGGGCTGGTCTCAGCCGTCGCTGGCATGCCAGGTCGCGATGCCATGGACAAGACCAGAGGGTGAGGGCCGGAGAGCCGGTAGGAGCCCTGAGTCGCGATGCTCAGGCACCCCCCTTTAACGCGCAAGCTGGGTTAGATGACGAAACTCTACGTCCTCGGGTCCCGGCTCTCGGGCTGGTC
>NC_041393.1:455416434-455588490 GCF_002162155.2 Triticum dicoccoides
TAAGGCCCAAGCTGGGTTAGATGACAAAACTCTACGTCCTCGGGTCCCGGCTCTCGGGCTGGTCTCAGCCGTCGCTAGCATGCCAGGTCGCGATGCCATGGACAAGACCAGAGGGTGAGGGCCGGAGAGCCGGTAGGAGCCCTGAGTCACGATGCTCAGGCACCCCCCTTTAACACCCAAGATTCCGACACCCAGGAGAAGGCACCAAATAACAAGCATGGTAGATTGAAAGCATAGCCCTAAGATAAGCGCAAGAAGGATACATGCCGCTGGGACTAGCCCGAGTGGCTTGGGGATGATGCAGCCCGAGGGGCGCCCCCAACAAGGTAAGCTAAGGACATGAAAATAAAAGAGGATACATGCCACAGGGGCGGACCCACGCGGCCTGGGAATAATGCGGCCCTGAGGGCACTCCCAGCTGGAAATGAAAACTCAAAAGATGTCACCTGATGACGCTGGAGACGAAGGGGTGTTGGTGTAGCAGACTCAGTGGGCTGCGGGAGCCGATCCTCATGAGCCCCCAGGCCCTGGAGCCTTGGGAGGCTTTGGAGGCGCTGGTGGCTCCTCGCCGGCCATCTCCATCTCCGCCAGGGCTGCAGCACGCCTGATCTCTTGAGCCTCCAGGATGGCCCTCATGAGACGTTGGTGCGCAGCAGCCGCGTTTGGCAAGCCGAAGGGCATGCGCACGTAGCTGTGGGGCGGGCCCTCGCAACGTCCCACTCGCGAGGGCCAGAGGCACTCTTGAGACGTGGCTCGGTTGAGCCCCGGTATGTCGATGCAGATGCGCAGCCCACCATCCTCGCCTGGATGGGGGGCCACGGCAGGTAGGCGGCGGCGGCCTCTCATGACGCTTGATTCCTGTAACTCCTGAATGACCTTGCTGATGAACTCCTGAGGGTTTGGCCCTCCTTGCCTCGCTCCTACTTGAGGGAAACGTGCTTTGAAGCACGCCTCCACGTGGTGCCCAAGCGCCTCCCTTGTGACCTCGGCGAGGTTGGCGGCCCTCCAGGGGAGAGCCCCCGAGCCCTGCCTAAGGAGGGCGTCGGGCACGCCTCCCTATGCGATGGAGGGAGGCTTCCCTGAGCAGGCGCGGGCCGGTCATTGTCTTCTTCTTGGGGGCGGCCTCGGGAAGCCTCCTGCCTCTGCGGTCCGGGTCTTCCATCGACGCGGCCTGAAAGGCTCTCTCCAGGGAGCACACTGCGTCCCTCTCTTCGCAGGGCACCGTGATGACCCCGCCGCTTCCTGGCATCTTGAGGACGTTGTAGCCGTGGTGGGTTACGGCCATGAACTTGGCCAGCGCGGGTACCCGAGGATGGCATTGTACGGCACGCTAATGTGGGCGACGTCGAAGTCGATGAGCTTGGTGCGGTAGTTGTTGCGTGCCCCGAAGGTGACAGGAAGGAGGACCTGCCCTATTGGGACCGTGGAGCCGTCGGTGACTCCGTTGAATGGCTTGGTTCACTGAAGCTGGCTGTAGGGCACTTGAAGATTGTTGAATGTTTCCACGGACAGGACGTTGAGCCCTGCCCCGCTGTCGATGAGGGTCTTGGTGACTAGCACATTGCTGATGATTGGGGAACAAAGCATCAGGAGGACTTCGGCTGTGGCCGCACACTTGAGCTGATCCGCTGAGCTGAACGTGATGGCACATGCTGACCACCTGAGAGGGCGCGTGGCCTCGAGCTTGGGAAGGACTGCATTTACTTCACGGGAGAACTGCTTGAAGATGCGCTGAGAGGCTAGGGCTTGAGCTCCGCCCAAGATGCAGGCGATTGCGCATGGTTCCTGGAAGCCCCCAGCCCGCTTGTCCTGATGACGGTCTTCATTTCTCCTTGGCTGTGGCGGCAGCGGAGGGAGGCCTGCTTTCCCTTGCGGGCGATCCTCGCGAGGCTGATCCCTCCAGCCCCCCTCGCGAGGCGGGTCCTGCCAGCGGTCCTCGCGAGGCTGGTCGTGCCACCCTTGGCGTGGGCCGCGGTCTTCCCAACATCCTGGATTCCTTCCTCCTCCTCGGTCGTAGCCCCGGTCGTTGCGGTCGGGACGTCTGCCGACCCTTCCCTCACACACTGCCCGGAGCTCTTGGAACTCGTTGGTGTTGTGGGTGTGGAGGTCGTGGTACACGCAGTACCGACTGCCCTTGGAGGATTCAGGCTGATCTCTGCCCCGCTTGGTGTTTGGATCGGCTGCGAGTACGGCAGCCCCCTTGCGCTTCACATCCTTGGCCTTGGGCTTCTTCTCTTCGGGGTCCGTGGAAGGCATCTCGAGGAGGGAAAGGCGCCCTCCTCGGCCCTGGTGCACTTGGTCGCCAAGTTGAACAGCTCCAAGGAGGTGCATAGGTCTACGTGCATCGCCAGCTCCTCCTTCATTTTGACGTTGCGCACGCCGTCGGAGAAGGCCGAGATGATGGCCTCCTCCGTTACCCTGGGGATCTTGAGGCGTGCGTTGTTGAAGCACTGGATGTACTTCTACAGGGTTTCCCCTGGTTGCTACTTGATACGGCACATGTCGCTCACGGCGGGTGGCCAGTCACGAGTACCCTGGAAGTTGGCGATGAAGCGGGTGCGCATCTCGTCCCAGGAGGAGATCGTGCCTGGGGCCAGATTTAGGAGCCATGTGCGAGCTCCGTCCTTGAGTGCCATGGGAAACGAGTTCGCCATGACCTTTTCATCCCTGTTGGCGGCCTCGATGCCCAACTTGTAGAGTTGGAGGAACTCCGCAGGGTCAGCTGTGCCATCGTAGTGAGGAGGCAGGTCTGGCTTGAACTTGCCAGGCCACGCAACGCTGCGCAGCTCGGGGGTGAAGGCGCGGCAGCCCGCCATGGCCACAGGGGGCCTTGGGCGATGGTGAGCTTGGTCCTGTGGGTCCCCACGCGTCGCGGCTGGGGGCAGCGCAGGGTTTTGACGTGCTGGAGCAGGGAGCGCTCGGGCAGCTTCTCGAGGGCGAGGGACTTCTTGGCAGCTCTGCTCTTGCCGCGCTGGCGCCTGACGGAGCGGGTTCCGCCCAGGGGCCATGCGTCTTGGGGCCAGGGTGCCTTCTTGAGGAGGAGGCGGGTGAGGCGCCCCAGGAGCTTCATTGCCCACGCAGGGCGGGGCACAGTGCAGCGAGAAGGACGGCGCGGGGGCGCCTCCGGCGGCGCGGACGAGCTCGGCGACTCGGTCGAGCCACTCTTCATAGACGTCATCGATGGGGCGGTAGCACAGGAGCTCGTTTTCCACGATAAGCGCAGCTCGGGCCTCCATGGCCGCGCGGGGCGCGCGTGACAATGAACCAGCGGGGGCGAGCGAGGGCGTGGCAGTGCGGCCGCCCCGCCTCATGGACGGGTGGTGGGACGATGCTTGCTGCTCGTTTCCCGCCGGGCCGGTGGCGGCGTTGACGGCGGGTGGCGGGGAACGACGAGGGCGTGTGCCGATGGGAGCCGTCTGGGCGACATGGGAAGCGAGGGCGGCTCGGCGCTCGACGCGAGCCCGACGAGCGTCGGACATGGATGCGGTGGTCGGGGAAGAACGGGACGACGGAAGGCAAACTCTAGTGCACCCCTACCTAGCGCGCCAAATGTCAGATTTCGGGTTCCGGCAGACCCTTGAGGTTCGAACACTGGGGTGCGCGCGGAGATTCGACCCCCTACCGACTCGCTCCTCACCGAACCGCAGGGACCTAAACTACGAAACTGAACAACACAAGAGACACAAGATTTATACTGGTTCAGACCACCATTGCGGTGTAATACCCTACTCCAGTGTGTGGTGTGGTGGATTGCCTCTTGGGCTGATGATGAACAATACAAGGAAGAACAGCCTCGCGAGGGTCTGTTCTTGGTTGAGGCTACTTGGCTCTCGGTTCGGTCTAGCTCTCTCTGCCTTCTGGATGCCTTCTTCCTCCTTTCTTCTTCTTTCTCCCTCTCCCTTTTTTTCCTCTCTCCCCCTCTGCCCTGGGGGTGGCTAGTCCTATTTATAGGCAAAGGCCCTGGGCCCCTTCCCAAATATTGAGCGGGAAGGGCGCCAACAATTGGCCATTTTGAAGGGGAACAACGGGTACACTTATCCTGACTAAAGTTGGTCCTCGCCTGTCAAAGGCTCTGGTGGTGACGCCGGCTTGGGCTCCACAATGACTCCCTTCCGGCCGTTGGGCTGGTCTTGGTCTCGTTGCACCGAAATGGACGCCTTTGTCTGATGCTCTCGCCTGCGCTTGCCCCCTTTGCACCATCGAGGAAAGGAGGACACTGCGCGGGCTGGCGCCCGACTGGCGCCCGACTGGCGCCCTTGGTCGTCATGGCTTCCGTCATGGGCACCTCATGAGGTACCCCGCCTTGAACTCTCCGCCTCCTCATGAGCCAGCCTGATGAGGCCGCGCCTGAGGAAGCTCCTTGTCGTCCGCCCCGCGAGGCTTGGCCCCTCGCGAGGGTCTTGAGCTTGTGTTGATGAAGATGGGCCGCGCTGGGCCCCCTTTGAGCCACGCCACAGGCCGCAGGCAGGCAAGTCTGGGGACCCCCGTTCCCAGAACGCCGACATATATGTTGTGCTAAAAAAATCATCCAGTTTGAGAAGAGGCGCACACATTAGTAGCCAACGAAGTCCTTTTTGAAACAAAAAGCTGACACGTTAATCTCGCAAACGGTTGTATTATATGAACCGTGTCAAAATTTAACCATACTCGATGGCGTGCATGCATCTATTTGACTAGACGGGACGAGCGCGAGAAGTCCGCTATGCAGGCTCAACGGTACACGTGCGAGTAGTCCGCCATGCAGGCTCAACGGGACATGTGCAACCTGTCCACCTCGCAGGCTCCACGGGACACATGCGAGTAGCAAGGCCACCCATGCTCACTGGAAAGCGAGCTCGTTGACCTCCATGCACCAAGCCACCACCCGCCTCACTCACAACTTCTCCAGAATGGGTTAATTAAAGTGCCTGGATAGAGGGTGTTTGCTTGTGATCCCATGACAGCATTTTCTTTGTTCGTGTTTTCAACTCGTATTCCAGACTAATTTAAATAGCCACATAGGGCAACAGATAATGTGACGACAAATAAAATGGCAACAAATAGTAGGACGACAAATTTACAATGGTGCAGATAATAATTATGTTACATATTCTAGATAATTTAAAATGCCACATGTGGCAAAGCCCAGAAGACAGGGGGCAAGAGAAGAAGGAAATCGCAGACAACGATCTGGATCGCTACTGTATCTACTCTTCGATGGATCGCCGGGCGACGACATCCTCCATCTCCTTCTTCAATTCCTCACGACTTTGCCTGAAAGCAGCCACGGATTCCTCCACCTCCTGCTCACGCTCGATCTGGAGCTTCCTCAAGTCACCCATCAGTTCCTCAACAATGTTGTCAGTGTCATCCCCGAGGCACTGCTTTGCTCATGTAGCATCTTCCAGTCGGTGACCTCCTCCTCCTTCTCGGCGAGCGCGTTGAGGATCTTGGCATTGTCACCCATGAGTTGCTCGATGAGGCTGGTCGCCTTGTCAACCGAGGCAGCACTAATCTCGAGCATCTTCATCAAGTTGTCGACCAACTCCTACTCTTAATGAGGCTAGCGAGAATGTCGTCGTCGCGGCCAAGGACTTCAGCAAAGCCAGCTCATCGCGATCACTAATGCGGTGAGTGTGCTTGTGAGAGCTCTCGCGTGCCCATGAGAGCTTGTTCGAGGGCTCCGCGGCGCGCCAAGACATCTCTGCTGCGGCTGCTGCTTCACGGCGAGACCTCTCTAGTGCTTCTGCGGCCTTGGTCTTTGCTGCCTGGTTATATGCCCACCCGAAACTCCTCCTACCTGTCATGGCAAAACGACTTGACAGGAAAGACCAGTTTTGTGGGTGATGAGGAGAGGAACTGTGAAGTAATTTTCGAGTGGGTAGTTTTTATAGCCCGGTGCTAAGTGTGAACACATATTAGTTTGACATATTAGTTTGATCTGTGTGAACATATTTGCAATTACTTATTGCGTTGTAATCTGTAGTGTGACGAGAAACAAACTCAAAATTTATTGATGGTTCTGGGCCTACAAAGCCCCGTTTCTGTTGTTCTGCCTCATCGCTAACAGTTCTTTTGGATCAAATGTATGCCACGCATCGGAAGCCTGGAATGTGGGCCCTTGTTCTCGGATGTACGTGTACGTGTCTGCCCACTATCACACATGGTCATGATATCACCATCCTGTCCTATGAATGCACCGTCACGTCTCCCATAGGGTGCCAGAAGGTTGACTACGTGGTTGCTCGCCGTGGCATCGCTGCGCGCGCTCTGCTCGCCGTTGAGGCAAATTTACAATGGCGACGGTTAATAATTGTCTTACATATTCAGGATAATTTAAAATGCCACATGCGGCAAAGGCACAAAACACTCATGACCTACTTATGCATACAATTATAATAAAATATAGGCCAAAAGGCTGAGCCGACGGCCTTCCGACGACGGTCTTCTGAACTCCATGCTCAGCACATGAGTACTCGCAGAAGCATCGTGTGCGATACTCCTAGCCACCGCAAGCAACTAGTTTGCATTTTTCGAAGTTTTTTGTATGAACAGAATCGCACATGAACTTACTATAGTAATCGTTTGTGTTATAATTTCTCGTCGCAAATAGTTCATCCGAGTGGGTTGTTTGCTACGTATCACAGACATCTAGTTTACATGAATTGTTTGTGTTCTTTTGGCTGCAAATGTCGCATATCACACACATCTTGTTAAGATGAACCGTTTCTATTCTCTTGCCTAATCGAAAACAGTTTGTCTGAGTGAACCGTATGCCGTATATGACACACACCTTGATCTGGCTGACCGTTTCTGTTGCATTCCCTAATAGCACACAGTTCATCGGAGTGAAGTGTATGCCTTATATCGCACACAGATTGATATGCCTGCCCATTTCTATTGTTCTTCCTCATCGCAAACAGTTCTACTGGATCAACCGTATGCCCAGCATCGCTCACGTAACTAAAATCTGAACCATGTTTGATGTCTCCGCCATCGCAACCATTTTGCATCTTTTTTGACGGGTTTTTACATCCTCGTTTGCGATTAATGCATCGCACACAGTTTCGTCAATGGGTCTCTGATCGTACTGTCGCATTAGCAGCATGATGCAGTAATGATGCCTCAGCCTTAGGTTCTATCATGTATGTTATGTTGTGTACCAGACCTGATGTGTGCCTTGCCATAAGTTTGGCACAGAGGTACCAAAGTAATCCAGGAGTGGATCACTTGACATCGGTTAAGAACATCCTGAAGTACCTGAAAAGGACCAAGGCTATGTTTCTCGTATATGGAGGTGACGAAGAGCTCATCGTAAATGGTTACATCGATGCTAGCTTCGACACTGATCTGGGTGACTCTAAGTCACAAAACGGATACGTATTTATATTGAATGGTGGAGTTATTGATAACCCACAAGTATAGGGGATCGCAATAGTTTTCGAGGGTAGAGTATTCAACCCAAATTTCTAGATTCGACACAACGGGAGCCAAAGAATATTTGAAGGTATTAGCTGCTGAGTTGTCAATTCAACCACACCCGGAGATTAATTATATGCAGCAAAGTGATTAGTAGCACAGTAGTATGATAGTTTTGATGATAGCAGCAGTAGTAACGGTAACAGTAATAGTGATAGCAGTGATATTGTAGCAGTAATGATAGCAGTAGCAATAGTAGTAACTTAGCAAGAACAATATACGATAAATTCATAGGCATTAGATCGGTGACTCGTTGGATGATATTCATCATGATACAGTTATAACCTAGGGCGATGCATCACTAGCTCCAGTTCATAAATATAATATAGGCATGTATTCCGTAAATAGTCATACGTGCTTATGGAAAGAACTTGCATGACATCTTTTGTCCTATCCTCCCGTGGCAGCGGGGTCCTATTGGAAACTAAGGGATATTAAGGCCTCCTTTTAATAGAGAACTGGGACAAAGCATTAACACAAGGTGAATACATGAACTCCTCAAACTATGGTCATCACTGGGAGTGGTCCAGGCTATTGTCAGTCCGGGGTTGCCGGATCATAACACGTAGTAGGTGACTATAACTTGCAAGATCAGATCTAGAGCATGGATATAATGGTGATAACATAAACGGTTCAGATCTGAAATCATGGCACCCGGGCCCAAAGTGACAAGCATTAAGCATGGCAAAGTCATAGCAACATTAATCTCAGAACATAGTGTACACTAGGGATCAAGCCCTAACAAAACTAACTCAATTACATGATGAATCTCATCCAACTCCGCACCGACCAGCGAGCCTACGAAGGACTTACTCACTCCCGGTGGGGAGCATCATGAAATTGGCGATGGAGATATATTGGTGATGACGAAGATCGAAGATCCCCCTCTCCGAAGCCCCAAACGGACTCCAAATCTGGCCTCCCGATGAAGAACAGGAGACGGCGGCGGCTCCGTCTCGTGAAATGCAATAATTCTTTCTCCCTATTTTTTTTCTAGAAATATAGGATTTTATAGCGTCGGTTTGAGGGTCAGCGGGGCCACAGGTGGGCAGCACCCACCAGGGCGCACCCTGGTGGGTTGTTCCCACCCAGGTGTCCCCTCAGGTACCTCCTGGCTCCAGAAATTCTCTTATTTGATATAAAAAATCCTCGCAGATTTTCGTTCCATTCCGAGAACTTTTATTTCTGCACAAAAATAACACCATGGTACTTATGCTAAAAACAGCATCAGTCCGGGGTTAGTTTCTTTCCAATCATGCAAATTAGAGTCCAAAACAAGAGGAAAAGCGTTAGGAAAAGTAGATACGTTGGAGACATATCAACTCTCCCAAGCTTAAATATTTGCTTGTCCTCAAGCAATTCAGTTGATAAACTGAGAGTGAAAAAGAAAAACTTTTATGAACTCTTTTGCTCTTGTTTCATAAATAAACTTAAACAGCACCCAGGTTTTCAGCAAGGATTATAACTAACCATGTCGACAATAACTCTTAAAAATTATATTAACTCATATCAATGACATAAACAACTAGAGAGCAATAATAAGATATCTCAAATAGCAACACGTTGTCAAAACAGCCATGATATAATATGACAATAGTGGTATCTCGCTAGCCCTTTCTGAGACCGAAAAACATAAATGTAGAGCACCCCCAAAGTTCAAGCAATGACTAAACATTGTAATTCATGGTAGAAAAGATCCGGTCATGATGCACCCAACATTAGCTATACATAATGCATCAGCATGACAGCTGTGCTCTAAGGTTCTAGCGCTTATTTGAGAAGGTGATGACACAACATAAAAGTAAATAGATAGTCCCTTCGCGGAGGGAAGTAGTGATTTGCAGAGGTGCTAGAGCTCAAGGTTTTAAAACAAAGGTAAATGATATTTTGAGACATGCACCCTTCTCATTTACTTCACGGCCATCAGTTATCAATATCTTCCATGCTAAGCACGCTAGTGGCAGTTCCCAAGCGATAAAAGTAAAGGTTTACTCCCCCTCCACCAGCAATCACACTCCACGGCTTGTCCGAAACAACGGGTGTCGTCCATACCAACAACAGTCCCGGGGGAGTTTTGTTTAATTATTTGCATTTTTTGAGTTCGGGACTGGGCATCCCTATTACTGCCCTTTTCTCGTGCGATGGCAAATGAATAAACACTCAACTTGAGAATAACCCGCTTAGCATGGAAGATACCGACCACCTCATGTCATTCAATGAATGACCCAGGCACACAAAAAGGATATTTATTTGATGTTTTTAGAGGTGGCACATGCAAATTTACTTAGGACAGCAGGGTAATACCGCATATAGGTAGGTATGGTGGACTCATCTGGAATAACTTGGGTTTCAGGTTTTTGATGTACAAGCAGAGTTCCCACTTAGTACAGGCGAAGGCTAGCAGATAGGTTGAGAAGCGGCCAGCTAGAGAGCAACAATGGCCATGAACATGCATTATGCATAAGTAACATTGGACAGTAGCATGAGTAGGATATGAACACCATGAACATAAATATCATAGAGGCTATGTTGGTTTTGATTCAACTACATGCATGAACATGTGCCAAGTCAAGCCACTCGATCATTCATAGGAGGATACCATATCATCATACTACATCACAATCATTTTAACGCAATGTTGATATCCAAGATAAGTCATTATTCACTCCTAGATACTTATGCATGGCATGAGAAACTATAATCTCTAATTGTCATTGCAAACATGTTTGATCATAATAGGCTGAATCATGGATACTAGGTTAAACATATTTACAAAAACAAAACAAGTCGAGTTCATACCCGTTTCTCTCTGCCATGGCCAGCTCATCTAATATCGTCATTATTGCCTTTCACTTGCAGGACCGAACGATTTGAAATAATAATAGTGCAATAGTGTGGACTAAGCTGGAATCTGCAAACATTTTATTCAAGAGGAGAAAACAAGGTAATATGGGTTCTTTGTTACATCAACATAATGCAAGTTAGAGCCACTCAACATTTTCATCGTGGTCTTCTCCTCGGTATGACTCGATAAAACAAAAAGAAATTCAGAGAAACACACTGAAATATTTTTGGAGTTTTTGGTTTTTCAAAAACAAGCAAACAGAAAAGGGAAAAGCAAAAACGAGAAAAACTATTTACACGGGAAAGCTCCCAACAAGTAAAAGAAGAACAAGGAAATATTTTTGGGTTTTCTTTTTAGTGCTACAACAATTTAAGCTAGGAATAAAAATTAAAAAGAAGCAAGAAACATATTTTGGGGATTTTCTCAAAGTTTTTTTCAAACACACAAGCAGAAAGCAAGAAAATATTTTAAACATGGATAATACAATGAAAAAGTATGGACAATGACAACTGGAATGAAATGTATGAACATGAATGTAATGTCGGTGGGAATGCGTACTCCCCCAAGCTTAGGCTTTTGGACTAACTTGGTAATCACCAGTCATAGAAGACGTGAGGTACAATGTTGAAGTGCTGGGGAGCAAGCACCTTAGGGTCCCACTGTTGGGGCTCCGCCTGTCCGGCCGCCAGGTTGTTCCGGTAAGCGACAATGTCCTCAGGCATAACTCTATATCCGTTCCTGGCAGCATAATCAAACAAAGCAGGTGCAGGCAAGAGGATAACATCACGAGTTTCCACACTAAAAACTAAGTTGTAAGGCAAGTCAATATCAGGGCGATCGACAGCAAGAAACTGATGGTCCTTCATAGATGCTCTGTCTAGGTAAACCTTGGGCAAGGGGTGATCATGTTGGCATGTGTGCACATTGAAGTGAGTCGCCAAACGAGTAGCGTAAATACCCCCATGTATTTTACCCTTGAATCTGTTAAGGTGAAGGCAACATGCCACAATAGCTCCCAAGCTAAAAGTGTTGTCGCCATAAAGTGTGCGACGCAAAACAACAAAATCCGGGGCGCTAAGTGAACCCACCTTCTCTCTCGTTAGCAAGCACTTTGTGATAAATAAAGCAAAATAATGCACGGTAGGAAACTGCAAGCTAACAATAGTGGCACCCGATACTCCTCTCTCATCCCCCACTGTCAGAGTATGGTAAAAACCATCAAACTCTGAGATCCTAGGCTCTACCAAACCCCCATTAGAAGGAAGCATGCATATGTCACAAAATTCAGTAAGTGGGATCTAGCGGTGTTCAGCATATAAGTTAAATGACACCTCATGGGGATTATTCCTAGGATGAAAATGAATGTTTTGCATAAATGAATTTGTTAGGAGATGATATTGTTCACATTCAGCTGCGATGAAGTCGGTGAGGCCGGCATTAGCAAATATTGGTTGAACTCTTGGAGGATTCCGGCCTCTCCCATGAACTCATTGTCCGGCCACTCACATGGTCGTAACTCCGCCAACCTCGGGGTATGAAGATCATTATCAGAGGACTGCCCAATAACCCCCCTAGAGTTTTTCTTGGAAGCAAACTTCCTAAAAATATTCATTTTTTTCCTATGAACAAAATTCTGAAATTTTTAGTCCACAAAATTTTTCTCAACAAAACTTCACAAGAATGATAGCAACTACTCATAGGGATGTATAGAGGCCATAGCAAGCATTCAAACTACTTAGAACTCTAGGAATTCAACATGCACGCTCATCACAGCACCAAGAGTAGCTAATTATTCTAAATATAAACCACTAAAACAAAAAATAATTGGACACATGGAGGAGTCACATACCAAGCAACAAATCCCCAAAATAGTTTCAAAAATGGAGCTTCGAGCAAAGAGATTGAAATCCGTGGTTTCGGCAGCAAGAACACGAGAGAGAGAGAGAGAGAGAGAGAGAGAGAGAGAGTGGTAGTGATTTTTTTCTATGTGAAATGGAGTGGTGTGGGAGGAAGAAGTAAGTGAGGGGCCCACCAGGTGGGCAGCACCCACCAGGGTGCGCCTGGGGGTCCTGGCGCACCTAGGTGGGTTGTGCCCACCTGGTGCACCTCCCTCTGATATTATTTGCACCAGAAATTCATAAATATTCAGAAAAAGATTGTATCAGATTTTCAGAGCATTCCGAGAACTTTTATTTTTGGGCCATTTTTTTATTGCACGCAAAAAGCAGAAAACAGACAAAGCATGGCATTTTATCTTCTTTAACTAATAAAAACATAAAACAAAAGGTAGGGACAGAAGGTAGTGCTTACTAAATTCATCAACCTCATACCTCTCAAAAATGATCCATTAATAAGGTTGATCAAGTCTTATTAACAACCGCTTTCGATTAGCATGAAACCGAAGAACTTTCGTAAATCACTAAGTTATCTCAATGGCGATATGAATATCCCCAACAATAAACATTTCATATTTCTTTTTGATAGTAGGTAGAGGTAGTTGAAAACTTCCAACATTAATACCATTCACTTGGAATTCTTTCTTCGGAAAGTGCACTGTATGCTCATTACCATTGATATGAAAAGTGACCTTGCTTTCATTGCAATCAATAACAGCCCCTGCGGTATTCAAGAAGGGTCTACCAAGGATAATCGACATGTTTTCATCCTTGGGCATCTCAAGAGTATAACAAAGTCAGTCAAAATAGTAACATTAGCAACAACAACTGGCACATCCTCACGAATACCGATAGGTATGGTAGTTGATTTATCAGCCATTTGCAAGGATATTTCAGTAGGTGTGAGTTTATTCAAATCCAGTCTTTTGTATAAAGAGAAAGGCATAACACTAACACCATCTCCCAAATCATATAAAGCAGTTTTCACATAATTTCTTTTAATGAAGCAAGGTATAGTTCGTATTCCCGAATCTCTAAGTTTTTTAGGTACTCCATCTTTGAAAGTGTAATTAACAAGCATAGTGGAGATTTCAGCTGATACGTATCCAACATATCTATAATTTTTTATTATTCCATGTTGTTTTATTATCAATCTTGGATGTTTTATAATCATTTTATAGTCATTTTATATCATTTTTTGGTACTAACCTATTGACATAGTGCCAAGTGCCAGTTGTTGTTTTTGCATGTTTTTACATCATAGGAAACAATATCAGATGAGGTCCAAATGCCACGCCAATTTATGATGATTTTTTATGGGCCAGAAGGAACACAATGGGCCCTGGTTGCACCTGGGGGAGTCCCGAGGAGGGGACAACCCACCAGGGGGCGCAAGGAGGCCCAGGCACGCCCAGGTGGGTTGTGCCCACCTCGAGTGCCCCCTGGACCGACTCTTTTCTCTATAAATACCCCAATATTCCAGAAACCCTAGGGGAGTCAACGAAATTTTCATCCAGCCGTCGCAGAGTCCAGAACCACGAGATCTAATCTAGACACCATCACGGAGGGGTTCACCACTTCCATTGGTGCCTCTCCGATGATGCGTGAGTAGTTCTTTGTAGACCTTCGGGTCTATAGTTAGTATCTAGATGGCTTCATCTCTCTCTCTCTCTCTTGATTATCAATACAATGATCTCTTGGAGATCCATATGATGTAAGTCCTTTTTGTGGTGCGTTTTCTGGGATCTGATGAACTTTGAGTTTATGATCAGTTATATCTTTTTATATCCATGAAAGTTATTTGAGTTCTCTAATCTTATATGCTTGATCTCTTACAACCTCGTATTTCTTCTCCGATATTTGGGTTTTGTTTGGCCAACTTGATCTATTTATCTTGCAATGGGAAGAGGTGCGCGGTAGTGGGTTCGATCTTACGGTGCTTGATCCCAGTGACAGAAAGGGAACCGACACGTATGTATTGTTGCTACTATGGATAAAAAGACGGAATACATATATGCCTCAATATATAAACGGATCTTGTCTACATCATGTCATCGTTCTTATTGCATTACTCTGTTTTTCCATGAACTTAATACACTAGATGCATGCTGGATAGCGCTCGACGTGTGGACTAATAGTAGTAGATGCAGGCAGGAGTCGGTCTACTAATCTTGGACGTGCTGCCTATGTAATTATCATTGCCTGGATATCGTCATGATTATTTGAAGTTCTATAAATTTCCCAACAGTAATTTGTTAATTCACTGTTTGCTATTTTTCTCGAGAGAAGCCACTAGTGAAACCTACGGCCCCCGGGTCTTCTTTCTCATATATTTGCCTTGCGATCTACTTTTTCCTTGTGTTTATTTTCAGATCTATTAAACAAAAAAATACAAAAATATCTTGCTGCAATTTATTTGTTCTGTGATCTATTTATCCTATCTACTCCCTCTTCCTAAATAGTTGTCTTTCTAGAGATTTCAAATAGACTACCACATACGGATGTACATAGACATATTTTAGAGTGTAGATTCACTCATTTTGCTCCGTATGTAGTCACTTGTTGAAATCTCTAGAAAGACAAGTATTTAGGAACGGAGGGAGTACAAATTTACCTCACGTCCTTTGCCTATCTTGATGCACCGTACCCCGAAAGGGATTGACAACCCTTTTAACACGTCGGGTTGCGTGGTGTTATTCTTTGTGTGCAGGGGCTGTTTACGTTGTGTTGCTTGGTTCTCCTACTGGTTCGATAACCTTGGTTTCATATCTAAGGGAAACACCTACCGCAGCTGTGCTGCATCATCCCTTCCTCTTTGGGGAAAAAACTGATGTAGCTTCAAGCGACATCAAAAGGAATTTCTGGCGCCGTTGCCGGGGAGGATCTTCAACATAACCAGGTTCCTAATCACAAATCTCATCTCCTTGCAATTTACATTATTTTCCTCTCATTTTTCTCTCCCCCACTTTACAAAAGTTTGCCGTTTTATTCACCTCTCTTTTTTCGTTCGCCTTTTTCTTGCCGGATCTGTTTTTTGTGTGCATCCTTGTTTGTCGGTATGGATAGTTCTTCCTCTATTGCTTGCACTCCCGAGGACAAGGTCCTAAACTTTAAAAAAAGGGGAGGAGAAAATTTAAAAGATGCTTGGTATATAATTTGCATTGCTCATAATAGATCTATCCGTAAGCAATCTACCATTGTTGTTTTGCGTTGTTTTTATGTTGGCATCACCACTTGGTATAGATTCGTCCTTGATATGATTACCGGTGGAAATTTCTTAATGAGTCCTCCTTTTGAAGCTCTTAATGCTATGGGAAATTTAGTAGGCTCACCACCTCTTATGGTTAATGAAACAATTTTGACTCTTGAGCATGTTATGGAAAGACTAGATGCTATTGAAAAGAAAATGCTCGCCGAAGATCATATGGAAATTATATACAAAAAGATGCATAATTTTGCTACTAATCTGGGTCAAAAGTGGTCGATATTTTTAAGTTGTTAAAAGAGAGGGGTGCCTTAATCCATGAAAGAATAGAAGAAAGTCCGTCTTGGATTGATAAATTGGAAGAAATCTTTAGTAATCTAAGCACGACTTTTACTACCACTAAAATTATTGAGGAAACAACCGTAAAGACTAAGAAATCTAGGAACAAGGGTGCATCATCTAGTAATAATGATAAAGGAGACCTTAAGATGATTAGCATCCATCCGGATTTTGTTGAAGTGATAAGAGATCCTTTTTGTAAGAATGAAATATTTAAATTTACTCCAAGGAGTATTGCTATTAAAGGTCTTTATGCTAAATATTTGAAGGATTCTAAGTGTTTGATTGAAGAGTTGGACAAGGATGACAAAACTTAGATCCTTGCTTTATGCCTAGCTAAGAGTGTAAAACTATAGCGCTTGTTGGGAGGCAACCCAACGAATAAAACTTACTTTTGCTTTTTGATTTCTGTTCTTGAGTGTTAGCACAATTATGTTACTATTATGATTGTGTTTTTTGTGGTTTAATTAGTGTTTGTGCCAAGTAAAGCCTTTAGGATCTTCCGGGTGATAGTTGTTTGATCTTGCTGAAAAAGACAGAAACTTTGTGCTCACGAAAATAATTATCATAAATCGCAGAAAAGAGCTTTTACCCTGATTCTTTTTGCAGAAGATTAATATACAAACTATGTTGGTCGTAGTTTGGTAGAAATTTTGTAGTTACAGAAGTATTCGAAAAGTCTAGATTACTATAGACTGTTCTGTTTTGACAGATTCTGTTTTCTTTGTGATGTGTGCTTATTTTGCTGGCTCTATGGTTTCTTTGATGAGTTTTTTCCATAGAAAAGTTGGAATACAATATATATGTAAGTGCATCTAGTGCCCCTTAGTGATTTTGGTGTATTGAAGACTTATAGGTTAAGGGACTAATATGTTTGTGAGTGTACACATGCTCTATAAGTTGATGAGGAGTTTGATATTTACAGCGAAAGTCGACCCCTAAAAATAAATGTCTTCAGCTAAAGACTTTGATTCTCCTGAAGACTTTGAAAGTGATGAAATTAGTTTGACCTTGAAGACTTGGATATTCATGCGAGGATTATGAAGCGTGAATACTTTTGTTTTCGTAGTTTCATTTTCTCTTTGTTGAATCATAGGAAACACCGCACTGTTAAAGGGGGTCGAGCTAATACTGAGGAAACTGATTTCCAAGTGATGCTCATCTCAAAATCCTACACCTACCCAATCCTTTCAAGTGAAGCCATTGGAAATCTCATATCAGTTCAATCAATTTCTTCAGTGATAGAGACAAAGATCTTCTGGTCTCTGAGGAATTTGTTCTGACTGAGGAGTTAGGAATTCGCTAGTGCAGATTGCCTACACAGTGAGGAACATGATAGCCCTGAGGAATTTTTACCTCAAATCCGACCGTTACTGTGCTACGCGCCAGCTGTCCAAAATATCCTACCACCTAACGGTCATATCATTGAAGGGCATTTATGTCTTATCATGTCGGGCTGCTCCCTACGCTATAAATAGTCGCCCCCTACAACCACTAGCTGGTTGGCTGCTCTGAGAGAAACTGACACTTGTCAATTGAGAGCATCCCATCCTCCGAGGACTTTGAGCAAGAATCATCAAGTGAGGAAAATCCAAATCCCAAACCCAAAGTGATTGAGCATCACTAAAGAGATTGTTCATGTGTGGAACCGATGCTTGTTACCTTTGAGGACTCTGTATCCTCCAGACGGTTAGGCATCATGGTCTGAGCATCCAAGAGGAATTGTGGATTGCTGAGTGACCAAGCCTGTGAAGGTTTGGAAGTCACCTGTGAAGACTTACCACGAGTGTTGGGCGAGGTCTGTGTGATCTCAGCTCAAGGAGAATATGGTGAGGACAGTGTGTCCTTGAGTTTAAATACTCAGCCGCTCCAACCAGATGTACAATAGTCACAGCAGTTGGAACTGGTCTACCAAATCATTGTCTTCACCAAGCCTACTAGTTCTATTCCATCAACCCTTTCATTTCTCATTCATGTGTTGATGAACCTGATCATTACTGTTTGAAGACTTTGACTGAAGAATTTCTCTATTTCCTCAATCCAATTTCTTCAGTCACATTGTCTTCAGCATGCTTATCCTGTGTTTACGCTTTTTGTACTTTGAGTTTGTTTTTCATTTCATCATGATGACTCTGCTATTGCTCTGTTATGCTTATACCTGAGTACTTATTCCGCTGCTAGTTGTTCGTGACTTAGGAATTTCCTCACCCTGAAATTCCTCAGTGACGAATTTGTAAAAATCGCCTATTCACCCCCCTAGTCGACTTAACGCACGTTCAATTGGTATCAGAGCAAGGTACTCCCTTGTTCTGTAAGATTTTGGTTTAACCGCCTAGAGTTTTAGTTATGTCAACTGCAGGAATGAAGAAAGTGACTTGCCCCATCTTTGACGGTCATGAGTATCCCAAGTGGAAGGCCATGATGAAGAAGCGACTCATGGCATTGAACAGCGAATCGTGGACCATCACTGAGATTGGTATTACCGATCTTTGGAAGATGGCCGAGGTTGATGATATTCGCAAGTACACTCTACTCAACCTCACGGCAAAGGATGTCATCTTCTCCTGTTTGTCCCAAAATTAGTTCAGAAACATCATGCATCTCAACCATGCGAAGCATATCTGGGACCGACTCTCTGAGGTCTATGAAGGCCATCGAACTCGTGATGATTCTTGGTTTGAGGATTTCAAGGAATCTCTCAAGGAGATGACTTTTGCCCCAGAATCATCATCCACTACACCATGCTTTATGGCAAAGGGTTCCAAGGTAACTGAATGCTACCTTTCTGAATCTAGTGATGATGAATCGGGTGATGAATTTGGACCCAGCTACGTTAAACTTGCTTCCCTTGGCACTAAACAACAAAGAGCTCTTGAAAAAGTTTAGAACATGCTTGATGAAAGCGATGATATGTTGGGTGAGGAATTGAATCGAACTAAGGCTTTGACTGATAGTCTTCAGAAACTTCAGTCTAAGTTTGACAACCTTCAAAATCATCATAACACTCTCTTAACTGATCACGAGAAGCTTTCTTATGAATTTCTTCAGAGAAAACAAGATCTTGAGAAGTTAAAAGTGAGTTATGAAGATCTTTAGAAGGAAAACGATTCATTGCTTGCTCAACAGATCTGTTCCGCTTAGGAAGAATTTATTCCACCATGTCTGATATACATTGAGTGTGAATCTGCAAATTCTTCACCTGAGTGTTCAAATGCTTCTATTGCTGCAAATTCTTCAACTTGTGGTCACAAATTCCTCATCTGAGGATACCACAAGTATCACTGACGATAATGCAGGGCTGAAGGAATTGTATGTGACAGGCATTTACAAAAGCCTCAAAGGGAATCAGACTCTTTGCGATGTGCTCAAAAAGCATATCTTGAACAGGAACCCTAGGAAAGAGGGTATTGCCTTTGAAAGGAAACTCAATGTTGATGGGACCTACTGGAAACCCGAGCAGTATCCCGAAACCGCATGGGTTGCTGCGAAAGGACCTCCTGTAGATCCATGCACTCTATCTGGCTTTACTTGTGATTCTTCATATTCCTCTGATGAGTCATTTGACTCCAACTATAAATTGTTCTTGAATCAGAATGGTGAAGTATTTGCTCGATATGTTGGAACTAACTGCAGGAACGGTCCCCCTACGAAGAAAATCTAGGTTCCCAAAAGGTGCCTTGAAAATCTTCAGGTGAATGTCATCATGACACCACCTATGAAGAAAAGGAACCCTAGATCAAATTCTTCATGCGGACCAAACTCTTCATCTGGATCAAAATCCTCATATGAAATCATCGTGCTAACACTTCTGTTTCGCAGGGGAAATTCTAAAGGCTATGAATATGTGCATTATTCTTCAAACCATTATGTTCATAAGTCCTCGAAGAATTTCTCTGCTTATTCATATGCTTATCCTAACCACTCTTCTGTGAAACGAAGTGCATTGGCTTCAATGCCATCTTTTTCTTATGGAGCTCGCAGAATAATGAACTCTTTGCCACCCCTCCAAGTGTGGGTGGTGAAGAAAAAGAACTAATCTCTTATGTAGGGTCAGGTCTCCAAATGAACTTAATCGTCTGAAGAATTTGCTGGAGACCTGAATATGCTTGAATGGACGCAAGATAATCATGAAGAAATGAATCACTCATTTCTCTCGTCCTCATATTGCTATATCTGTTACTATTGATGAAATGTATATCATATTCTTCACTGATGAAGTATATGGGTTCGTAAGTTGCACTAATTCATCTGCAGGTTGAACAACCTAAAGCTACTGAGTGGATCCTCGACAGTGGAGGTACAAACCACATGACCGGTGACAGGAACTTGTTGATGGACACTGATTTGTCACCATCTCATCTGAAGCATATCACCTATGCTGACAAAGGCAAAAGCAAGGTATTGGGTCTAGGTAAGGTTGCGATCTCAAAGGATAGACGCATGGACACAGTCATGCTTGTCGAGTCCTTAGGATTCAAGCTCATGTATGTCTCAATGCTTTGTGATCTTGATATGGTTGTCGTCTTTGGCAAATATCGTTGCATTGTGCTAATGGAATCTAACAATTCCAAAGTCTTTGAAGGCTTTAGGAAAGGAGACTTGTATATTGTTGATTTCTCTACAGGTCCACACCCTGCCACGCGTCTACTGGCATCGATGACTTGGTCATGCTGGGATGAGGAACCTGCATACACTCGTGAAGAAGAAGCATGTCATTGGCATCGAGGGTGTCAAATTCCTCAAAGATCATCTTTGTGGGGCTTGTGAGGCTGGAAAGATCACCAGAGCCAAGCATCCCTCGAAGACTATCATGACCATTTCTCGTCCCTTTGAATTACTTCATATGGATCTCTTTGGACCTACTCATTATGCCATGTTCTCTAGTTCTGCATCATTATATGGCTTTGTCATAGTTGATGATTATTCTCGTTACACATGGGTGCATATTGTCGGTGTACTAGAGTAGGGGTACCCTAGTATCCCGAACTTGTGCATGGGCAGTTGCAGCACCCCGCGGCAAGGCTTGCCGGGCGACCGCCAAGGTCCTCCATGGTTCCTTTGGAGCCATTCAAGAACAAAGTATTCAAGCCAAGGAGACAAGGCCCCGGCAAGAGGAGCTTGCCGGGAAGGCCAACCAAGGCATCTCAAGGAACTTGCCGCGACGCGCCACGTGTCCCGGCAAGGCCTGGTGAGCGACAAGCTTCCGGGCGCGACAAGACAACGACCGCGGCAAGGCGCTTGCCACAGCAAATAACCACCGTGTACCCGCGCTCCAGCACATCCACCAACGTGTCGCCCTGGGGCCTTTCCAGGCGCGCGTGGCAGGAGGCTGTGCAGCCAGCGGTGCGCGGTGGCATGCGACGCTGACAAGATCGCCATCATGGCGAACGGTGGCGCCCCTGACGGTCCTTTTCTGCACTGTTTGGGCGACGCAGACGGGCATTCAATGCCTTTGTCCCCTGCCGTCAGGGTTAGGTAGGATACACTGTACAGGTAGTTGTACCAACCGCAACTCGTTTTACGTTTTTACCCTTGTCTGCGTTGCCACCTGTCGGTGACCCCTTTGAGCATATAAAAGGAGGCCCATGCGCAACGTAGAGGGGGTTCGGGGGTTCGGGGGGTCGGCTCGTTCGAAGGCCAGAATACACACACGCTCGGTCTCGTTAGCAGCACGAATGTACTGTAGCATTCATCGCTCCCGAGCAAGAACAGAATACAATCAGACAAGCAGCAGTAGGAGTATTATCTCTCCGGAGAGCTCCGAAGCTGGGTAAACTGCTCGTGTGCTTCGCCTCGATCTGCTCTTCATGCGATCTCCGCCCCCCATCGAACCGAAAGGGGCTCGGTCCGCCGGTCCCATAGATGTTCGTGGATCAGTTTCCCCGACACGTACTGCTTCAGAGTGGTACGTAATCCTGTCTTGGAGGTCATGTTGCTAGACAACAATGAACCTACGAGCTATGGAGAAGCGATGGTGGGCCTAGATTCCGACGAATGGCTCGAGGCCATAAAATCCGAGAGAGGATCCATGTATGAAAACAAAGTATAGACTTTGGAAGAACTACTTGATGGTCGTAAGGCTGTTGGGTACAGATGGATTTTAAAAGGAAGACGGACAATGATGGTAAGTGTCACCATTAAGAAAGCTCGACTTGTCGTTAAGATGTTTTTCGACAAGTTCAAGGAGTTGACTACGATGAGACTTTCTCACTCGTAGTGATGCTAAAGAGTCTGTTGGAATTATATTAGCAGTTACTGCATGATTTATGAAATCTTGCAGATAGGATGTCAAAACATTGTTTCCTCGATGATATTCTTGAGGAAAGGTTGTATGTGATACAACCAAAAGGTTTTGTCAATCCTAAAAGATGCTAACAAGTATGCAAAGCTCCAACAATCCTTCTAAGGACTGGAGTAAGCATCTCGGAATTGGAATATACGCTTTGATGAGATAATCAAAGATTTTGGGTTTATACAAAGTTTATGAGAAACTTGTATTTCCAAAGAAGTGAGTGGGAGCACTATAGAATTTCTGATGAGTATCTGTTATTAACATATTGTTGATCAGAAATGATGTAGAATTTCTGGACAGCATATAGGGTTATTTGAAAAGTGTTTTTCAATGGAAAACCTGGATTAAGCTACTTGAACATTGAGCGTCAAGATCTATAAGTATAGATAAAAAACGCTTAATAGTACTTTCAAATAAATACATACCGTGACAAGATTTTGAAGGAGTTCAAAATAGATCGGCAAAGAAGGAGTTCTTGGCTGTGTTATAAGGTGTGAATATTGAGTAAGACTCAAGACATGACCACGGTAGAAGAGAGAGAAAGGACGAAGGTCATCCCCTATGCTTCAAACGTAGGCTCTATAGTATGCTATGCTGTGCACCGCACCTGAAGTGTGCCTTGCCATGAGTCAGTCAAGGGGTACAAGTGTGATCCAGGAATGGATCACAGGACAGCGGTCAAGGTTATCCTTAGTAACTAGTGGACTAAGGAATTTTCTCGATTATGGAGGTGGTAAAAGAGTTCGTCGTAAAGGGTTACGCTGATGCAAACTTTGACACTAATCCGGATTATTCTGAGTAGTAAACCGGATTCATATAGTAGAACAGTTATTTGGAATAGCTCCAAATAGAGCATGGTAGCTGCATCTAGAATATGACATAGAGATTTGCAAAGCACACACGAATCTGAAAGGTTCAGATCCATTGACTAATAAGCTCTCTCACAAGCGAGATATGATCAAACCCCATGGGTGTTGATTCATTACAATCACATAGTGATGTGAACTAGATTATTGACTCTAGTGCAAGTGGGAGACTGTTGGAAATATGCCCTAGAGGCAATAATAAAATGGTTATTATTGTATTTCCTTCTTCATGATAATTGTCTATTGTTCATGCTATAATTGTATTAACTGGAACCGTAATACATGTGTGAATACATAGACCACAACATGTCCCTAGTGAGCCTCTAGTTGTAGCTCGTTGATTAATAGATGGTTATGGTTTCCTGACCATGGACATTGGATGTCATTGATAACGGGATCGCATCATTAGGAGAATGATGTGATGGACAAGACCCAATCCTAAGCATAGCACAAGATCGTGTAGTTCGTTTACTAAAGCTTTTCTAATGTCAAGTATCATTTCCTTAGACCATGAGATTGTGCAACTCCCGGATACCGTAGGAATGCTTTGGGTGTACCAAACGTCACAACGTAACTGGGTGGCTATAAAGGTGCACTACGGGTATCTCCGAAAGTGTCTGTTGGGTTGGCACGAATCGAGACTGGGATTTGTCACTCCGTGAGACGGAGAGGTATCTCTGGGCCCACTCGGTAATGCATCATCATATGAGCTCAATGTGACTAAGTAGTTAGTCACGGGATCATGCATTACGGAACGAGTAAAGTGACTTGCCGGTAACGAGATTGAACGAGGTATTGGGATACTGACGATCGAATCTCGAGCAAGTAACATACCGATTGACAAAGGGAATTGCATACGGGATTGCTTGAATCCTTGACATCGTGGTTCACTCGGTGAGATCATCGTGGAACATGTGGGAGCAAACATGGGTATCCAGATCCCCCTATTTGTTATTGACTGGAGAACGTCTCGGTCATGTCTGCATGGTTCCCGAACCTGTAGGGTCTACACACTTAAGGTTCGGTGACGCTAGAGTTGTTATGGGAAATAGTATGTGGTTACCGAAGGTTGTTCGGAGTCCCGGATGAGATCCCGGACATGACGAGGAGCTCCAGAATGGTCTGGAGGTGAAGATCAGTATATTGGACGAAGGGTATTGGAGTCCGGAATTGTTCCGGGGGTACCAAGTGATGACCAGCGTGTCCGAAAGGGGTTTCGGAGGCCCCATCAAGCGTTGGGGGGCCTTATGGGCCAAGGGGAGAGGGCACATCAGCCCACTAAGGGGCTGAGCGCCTCTTCCACCCCATCTCACATAACCAGGAGAGGTGGGGCCGCTACCCCTAGGGCAGCCGCCCCTCCCGACTTGGGGGGCAAGTTTCCTAGGGGGTGGGGGCTCCCAAACCCATCTAGGGTTTCCCCTGTGGCCGCCGTCCCTCCCCTAGGGAACCTAGGGTGCCTCCCCCTCCTGCCTTCCCCCTAGATATAGTGAGGGAGAGAGAGGGCAGCCGCACCCTTCCCCTGGCGCAGCCCTCTCCCTCCTCCAACACCTCCTCCTCTTCCGTAGTGCTTGGCGAAGCCCTGCCGGAGAACCACGAGCTCCATCACCACCATGATGTCGTGCTGTCGGAGTTCTCCCTCAACTTCTCCTCTCCCCTTGCTGGATCAAGAAGGAGGAGATGTCCCCGGGCTGTACGTGTGTTGAACACGGAGGCACCGTTGTTCGGTGCTTAGATCGGATTCGGCCGCGATCTGAATCGCTTCGTGAACGACTCCACCGACTGCGTTCTTGTAACGCTTCCGCTTAGCGATCTTCAAGGGTATGAAGATGCACTCCCTCTCTCTCTCGTTGCTAGTCTCTCCATAGATTGATCTTGGTGATGCGTAGAAAATTTTGAATTTCTGCTACGTTCCCCAACATTAACAGGCCGGAACTTCGGTCGGGCTAGATTATCGTCATTTTTATATGGGCCGTTAATGGGCCCGATATGACGTTGGGCCACATATGGGCCATGGTTTACGTTCGACGTTAACAGGCCGAAAATGACAACAGGCCGAAAGTGGCCCAAATCTATAGTGGGCCTCTAACAGGCCGAATGACAGACATGGCCGAATATGACCCAAATCCTTCACGGTCGTTTATGGGCCGAAAGTTTTGATGGCCTGTAAATGGGCCCAAATGAAGCCGGACCTTTAACAGGCCGGAAATACACCGGGCCGTAATTCGGCCCAATTACTTAGCGGACTGTTAACCGGCCAGAAGTGACCATGGGCCGCATTGATGACAAGTTTAGACCAGGACGTTGACGGGCCGATTTGACAGAGAATGTTGGGCCTTTAGCTGGGCCGGCCCATTATGGTCTGCAGAATCTTGTGGGCCTTTAGCTAGGCTGGCCCATTATGGTCCGCAAAATCTTGTGGGCCTTTAGCTGGGCCGACCCATTATGGTCTGCTAAATTTTGTGGGCCTTTAGCTGGGCCGGCCCATTATGGTCCGCTAAATCTTATGGGCCTTCGGTTGGGCTGGCCCATTTAAACTTTGTGGGCCACTTTTGGGCCGGTCCACGTGTCAACCTATCATAGGCCCATCTCGACCGTTGGATGAGTGACACCTGAGCCAACGCGGAGCTGACACGTGGATCTATCAGCCACTAAGAATTTTACACGTGGAAAATCGGCATTGGTCGTGGCTGTTAATGGGTTATCGGATCCAAAATCCGACCCGATAGCTTAATGGCATTCCGTTACGGTGGATGCCATGTGTCAGTCATCCTTGACGAAAGCACTTCTGTGACGCACGATTTATCGTCATGGAAGTGGACACTTCCGTGATGATAATTTTGGTAATGTCATGGAACACTTCTACGACAGCACAGGTATGACTATCTTCATTCTGTCATAAATTTGTCATGGATGTACATGCATGACAAAAAACGCGACCTACTGTGACAAACACGTATCATCATGGAAGTGTATTTTTTTGTAGTGTTTGCTGCAGATAATTAATCTCCATGTGTGGTTGAATTGACAACTCAGCTGCTAATACCTTCAAATATTCTTTGGCTCCCCTTGTGTCGAATCTATAAATTTGGGTTGAATACTCTACCATCGAAAACTGTTGCGAACCCCTATACTTGTGGGTTATCAAGACCTTTTTCTGGCGCCGTTGCCGGGGAGCATAGCTATATTTGTTGAGTCACTTGGGATTATTATCATATTATCACTATGAAGAATCTGAAGGATGCTAAGACTAAGATTTTTTTCCTCAAAGACGAGGGGAGGTAAGGAACTACCATCCAGTTCTGCTTTAGATTCACTATCAGTGTCAAAACTGGCGGATCTCGGGTAGGGGGTCCCGAACTATGCGTCTAAGGCTGATGGTAACAGGAGGCGGGGTACACGATGTTTACCCAGGTTCGGGCCCTCTCTATGGAGGTAATACCCTACTTCCTTCTTGATTGATCTTGATGAATATGAGTATTATAAGAGTTGATCTACCACGAGATCGTAATGGCTAAACCCTAGAAGCCTAGCCTATGAGGTTATGATCGTTGTCCTACGGACTAAACCCTCCGGTTTATATAGAAACCAGAGGGGGCTAGGGTTACACAAAGTCGGTTACAGAGAAAGGAATCTACATATCCGAATCGCCAAGCTTGCCTTCCACGCAAAGGAGAGTCCCATCCGGACATGGGACAAAGTCTTCTATCTTGTTTCTTCATAGTCCAACAGTCCGGCCACAGTACATAATCCGGCTGTCCGAGGACCCCCTAATCCAGGACTCCCTCAGTAGCCCCCGAACCAGGCTTCAATGACGATGAGTCCGGCGCACAGATTCTCTTCGGCATTGCAAGGCGGGTTCCCTCTCCGAATACTTCAAAGTACCTAACTTAAATAGCAATGTTCGACCTTTCATTTAATGACACGCTCATCGGCTTTTACACCTTCATGATTTCAGCATCCACGTGTCGAGCGAATACGGGAGGTCAGGGCATTTTTGCATTCACCACCCTGACCATATGAGAAAACTATCTATCTGTACCATCTCCCCCAAATGAGGAATCCCTAGAGCTTGCTTGTAGAAACCACCCCAACATGGCTAGCGCTCCCAGCTCCTCCTCATGCCCTCACGGCCCCAAGAGCAGGGTGATTGGGAAAAGTGTTCCGTATCACATGGCCAACTGGTGAAGCTGCAGACCCAGGGAATTCTCCCTCCCGCAGATCTAGTCCCCGTTCGAGATGGATTGGCTTCTTTCGACGGCAGGGAACAGGCGGAGAAGTTCCCCAACCCGTCCAGGGGGACCGAGTATGCTTTGTTCCCTATTTGCTGAGAGGCGTCGGATTTCCAATCCATCCGTTCGTCAGAGGGCTTCTGGAGTACTATGGCCTCCAACTGCATAACTTCACACCTGCCTCCATCCTACACATTGCAGGTTATGTTGCTCTTTGCGAGCTATTTCTGGGTTACGAGGCTCATTTTGAGTTATGGAAGAAGGTGTTTTGCCTCATCCCTCGTAATCAGGAGGGATCGATATTCCAAGTGGGAGGAGCCGAGATATGGCGCATCGGCGAGACCGTATACCTATCCGGTACGCTGAAGAAGGCATCCGAAGAATGGCCTTCCGAATGGTTTTATGTTGAAGATGTCTCCCTTCCTGACTTAATCCAAAGGGGTCTCCCTAAATATTCAAGTACTCCATTGAAGAAGCGCCTCAACTGGTGTCCTCAGAACCCTAGGGAGGAACATAGTATGGAAGTCCACCAACTGGTGAGCAAGATAAAGACGCTTGCTCAATCCAGATTGTCAATAGTTGAGGTTATGGCGATATCCATAATGCGAGGGGTCCATCCACTCCAATACCGCGGGCGCCCCATGTGGCACTTCAATGGAGAAGATGATGCCACCCTCTATGGTCGGAAGGGTCCGGACACTTACGCTGCATTGGCGACAATACTGTCTTGATTATACAAAGGGGAGGAGGAGGAGTTTATCCACATTAAGCCAGGGATGGATTTTCCATGTACAACCCTCCCAGTTGGGTGAGTTTCCATCCCGCTACTCTACTCCATTCATTCCCCGAGTCCTTTTTCATAAATATTAATTCGTCCATTTATAACAGGAATGGCGAAGAATTACCAGGGAGATCCACAACCCCGCACCACAGCCAGAGGACCACGATCGGTCCCTTGACCCCAGATTCGAAGAGGATCCGGATATATTCGTGGAGCTCGGGGAAGGGGTGTTTTACCAGGCGAGCTGTGATGGCACAGAAGTGGCCATCATCGATGACTATCCCGGCCTTCTCCATGCGTCGCATGTAAGTAATCAGGCGACTTGTCCTTTGAGAAATTTTTCTCTTTCTACCTTACCCACCGCACTATATTATGCTCTAAAGGGGAGGCGATCAGCGTGCAACACTGCACCTGAGGCAACACGCAAGAAGGCTGCGCATACGCCGGGTAGGCCTTCAAAGAGGAAAGCGAATGGAAGCGCGGCCGAGCCTTTATCAAAGAGGTATGGTTGTTTTAAGTATGCTCTATGGCCGTCGCATTTAAGGTGTGATAATATCCGTTGTGTCTTATCAGGAAAAACATTCACCAGACTATGTCCGAGGATCCTGCCGGTCATGCCTCTATGAGCCGGATTCCGAACCCTGTCGCAAGGATTGAGGCTAACGTGGAAGCGACACTGGATTGTCCCTCTACGAAGGAGTCAGATAAAGTATCCGTCACGAACTCCGAAGTGGAAAGCGCCATGAATCATCGGCGCCGGTGGGCCATTTTTCGGGACCCTGGTTTTTCAGAAGAGGCCTTCAATGCCTTCAACTCGGGTGATGCATACATCCGAGCTGCTCGAGATGGGCTTACCAGAGCCACAGACCAGTATTTGAAAGATATGCGGGTAAGTGCACATTTGTACAAAACTGATAATCATATACTAGTAGCCCCCGAGACTTGAAACAGTTGGTACAACTGATTTAAGGATTGTTATATGACCAGGTGCTCACAGAGAAGAACAATTTGTTGTCTCAAGAGTTGAAAAAGTGTCAGGACCAGCTGACTGCTACTACTACTGAACTGGAGAAATCCAAGACGGAGGCGTCTGGTAATGTTCCCCTCTATCGAGAAAACATAATCATATACCAGGATTATTAATACAGGTGCAAATCTCATGGCAGAGGTACCAGAAGTCGCACGAGCAGGGAATCCAGGAGCTCAAAGGCAACTGGCTGCGGGCGAAGGTATACTGACAAAAGTCAGGGTGGAGAAGAACAAACTGCAAGATGCCAACACCCAGCTCGGTGAAGAGCTAAAAGATGTGTGGGCCCAGCTAGCTGATTCCGTGAAGGAGAATAAGAAGCTATGGGGCAGCATATTTAGTATGTGTTCGGACTTACCTTTCATAGTTCGGCAAGAAAAGAAACTGATAGTAATTATGTCTATAGGCATATTGACGGGCCGTCCCGAAGAGGAGGTATCCGGATCGTCGAGTGATCTGCTACAAGAGCTGTCGCAAATGCACGAGCAAGTTCGGCAGGTGATGCAAAGGATTGTCAAGGCCCTATGGCCATTTGACTCTCCTCCAGGAAGTATGGAGGGGCTTGTATAGCTACTCCAGGGAGCACGGTGGCGCTTCCGATTATGGAAGATATCGGCCTGCTAGGAAGGTGCACGAGAGGCCTGGACAATGGTGAAAACTCGATATACCAAACTCGACCCGAATCACATGGCCCGGGTCAGACCTGTAAGGTCAAATGGAGAAGAAATCCCCATTAGTTTGGTATACAACCAGGTACAAGTAGCCGCCAAGTATTCCCAATAGGATTGTAGGCTGGATAGCCTGTTGGATGGCATAGAGGAAGAAGTGTTTCAGTCTAGGTGACTATGTACTTCATTTGACAAATTATATCTCTAGCTGAATTATAAAACGCTTGTCATGGCGGACCTTTTTGCTTCAACCTCTGGACCCGAAGGTGTGGAGTGCTTCTAAATACCCGCTCGGTAATGTAAACCGGGGTATGCGTGGAAACCAGGCGTAGGGGTCATAGTTGCTTGAACAAACAAGTATCCGGCTAGTTATGTTATATTACATTTTAATAGTAGGAAACATCTTCCAGAGAGAATAGTTCTGTTAAGGGTTCCTCTCCCTGGGTCGACATGCGTTTAGCGTGCACGTCCGGACTGTGATTGAGAAAACCACATCGTACATAATATCTAGGGGTTCATAATGTGACAAAAACATCTTTAGTCCACCAACCGAGTATTCCCTTAAGAATGCTAGCTTTCGGCTTCACCCAGTCTGAGGTACACATCCGGATGACCCGACAGTAACAATCGCAGAGGTGCTCCCTTTATGCCCTAGCCGAACTAACGGGAATGTAGGGCATAAGCACAGGAGCCAGGCAACCCAGCTTGGCCAAAACTTAAGTCATATCGATGCATATAATGGCGAAGAAAAGGTATATACGTGGAAAAGACACATATGCGGTGAGCTTAATGCTTAGAAAATAATAATGATAAGCTTCTGTGCGAGAAGCCCCCAAGTATAACTGACATACATATTAAGAATTGTATGCGGTGTAGGTGTATGGTTTAGCCGTAAAGAAGCTTTAAAGCTCTTTTTTTAGATTAAGCTTTAAAGCTCTTAAAAAAGGAAGGTGAAAAGAGAGAAAAATAAATAAGGAAATGAAAAGGGGAGAAAGGGGACGAACGAAGAGTCCGGTGCTAGGCATAGAATCTTCGGAGTCTGGCCGCGTTCCATGGGTTCGGCTCTAGGTGTTTATCTGATGCATCACGTAGGCGGTACGCTCCTTCAATGAGAACTTAGTCAATGATGAAGGGACCCTCCCACTTGTGCTTGAGTTTGTACCTTTTCTTCTCCGGCAAGCGTAGAACGAGTTCGCCAACATTATAAGTCTTGGCCCGTACTTCTTTGCTTTGATATCTGCGGGCCTGTTGTTGGTAAAATTCGGAAGGGGCTTTTGTGACATCGGGCTCCTCTTCCAGTGCATCTAAGCTATCCTGCCGATCAAGCTTGGCTTCTCTCTCTTCACACATGTGCACTCGAGGTGAGTCATGAATAATGTCGCAGGGCAACACGACCTCTGCGCCGTACACCATGAAGAAAGGTGTATATCCGGTTGAACGATTGGGCGTGGTCCGCAGCCCCCAGAGTACGGAGTCGAGCTCCTCGACCCAGTGCTTGTATGATTCTTTCAAAGACCGCACTAGCTTGGGTTTAATGCCGCTCATAATAAGACCATTGGGGCGTTTAACCTAACCGTTGGTTTGTTGGTGATAGACAGAGGCTTAGTCGAGCTTGATGCCCAGATTGGCACACCAGGCCTTCACCTCATCGATTGTGAAATTAGAGCCGTTGTCGGTGATGATGTTGTGTGGAACACCGTAACGGTGCACAACCCTGGATATAAAGTCTATCACTGGCCCGACTTCGGCCGTTTTAACTGGTTTGGCCTCTGTCCACTTAGTGAATTTATCCACCATGACCAACCGATATTTTTTCTTATGGCTTCCTCCTTTAAGGGGTCCGACAATATCAAGCCCCCAGACCGCAAAAGGCCAAGTGATGGGGATTGTTTGTAGAGCGGTGGGTGGCATATGGCTTTTGTTGGCGAAGAGCTGGCATCCGATGCAATGTTGGACAAGGTCCTGTGCGTCTGCTTGGGTCGTCGGCCAATAGAATCATGTACGGAAGGCCTTGCTTACAAGGGCCCAAGCCGCGGTGTGGTGACCGCCGAGACCGACATGAATTTCAGACAAGAGATGCTGCCCTTCTTCCACGGACATACATCTTTGAAGTACTCCGGTAGCGCTTTTCTTATAGAGTTCTCCCTCATGAACCTTGTAGGCTTTAGAGCGCCACACAATGCAGCGTGCCTCATTCTGATCCTCAGGAATCTCTCACCTATTAAGGTAGGCCAAGAAGGGTTCGGTCCATGGGGCGATGACCGCCATAATGACATGGGTTGATGGTGTAATTTTGGTGGCTGAGCCGCCGATGATGCCGGTGTGTTCGGAATTGGGGGTTGTATTCGGATCCGGATTGGTATTGCTGCTCTCCCCTTGCCTCACCACGGATGGCTTGAAGAGCCTTTCCAGAAAGATGTTAGGTGGTACGGGGTCGCGCTTGGCACCAATGTGAGCAAGGATATCCGCCGCTTGATTACTCTCCCGAGCCACATGGTGAAACTCGAGCCCCTCGAACCGAGCCGACATTTTGAGAACCACATTATGGTAAGCCGCCATCTTCGGATCTTTGGCATAGAAATCTCCATTTATTTGAGATATTGTGAGGTTTGAATCCCCACGCACTTCTAGGCATTGTATGCACATGGAGACGGCCATCCGAAGACCATGCAACAAGGTTTCGTATTCGGCTGCATTGTTGGAGTTTGTGAATAATATTTGTAGTACGTACTGAATACTATCTCCAGTGGGGGATGTTAGGACAACGCCTGCCCCTAGGCCTGCCAACATTTTGGAGCCGTCGAAGTGCATGACCCAGTTGGAATATGTGCCGTACTATTTAGGGAGTTCAACCTCTGTCCATTCAGCGATGAAGTTGGCCAATACCTGGGATTTAATGGCCTGGCGCGGTTTGTGTGATATGTCTAATGGGAGGAGCTCAATGGCCCACTTGGCAATCCGGCCCGTAGCGTCGCAGTTGTTTATTATGTCATTGAGAGGTACTTCGGAGGCCACCGTTATTGAGCACTCTTGAAAGTAGTGTCGTAGCTTCCGGGATGCCATGAAGACAGCATATGCTATTTTTTTGTAATGTGGGTACCGGGATTTGCATGGTGTGAGGACAGTGGATACGTAATATACCGGCTTCTAGAGCGGGAATTTGTGTCCGTCCTCCTCTCGTTCGACGACGAGCACCGCACTTACGACTTGTTGTGTGGCTGATATGTATAATAACATGGGTTCACCGACGTTTGGTGCAGCCAGGATTGGGTTGCTTGCTAGAAGGGCCTTTATTTCTTCCAATCCGGCTGTTGCCGCGTCCGTCCACTCAAAGTGATCGGTACGCCGGAGAAGGCGATAAAGCGGCAATGCCTTTTCTCCTAGTCTGGAGATAAAGCGGCTTAAAGCTACGGCCTGCCACACATCCGGATAATTTTTGGACTTGTTTAAGGTCCGTTGGGGTAGCCAACTGTGACAAAGCTCAGATTTTAGCTGGGTTTGCCTTAATTCCTGTATTGGAAACGATGAAGCCCAGAAGTTTTTGACGGTGTTCTGGGAACGGGGGTCCCCAGACTTGCCTGCCTGCGGCCTGCGGCGTGGCTCAAAGGGGGGCCCAGCGCAGCCCATCTTCATCAACACAAGCTCAAGACCCTCGCGAGGGGCCAAGCCTTGCGGGACGGACGACAAGGAGCTTCCTCAGGCACGACCTCATCAGGCTGGCTCACGAGGAGGCGGAGAGTTCAAGGCAGGGCACCTCGCGAGGTGCCCATGATGCAAGCCATGACGACCAAGGGCGCCAGTCGGGCGCCAGCCCACGCAGTGTCCTCCTTTCCTCTTTGGTGCAAGGGGAGCAAGTGCAGGCGAGAGCATCAAGCAAAGGCATCCATTTCGGTGCAACAAGACCAAGAACGGTCCAACGGCAGGATGGAGGTCACAGTCGAGCCCAAGCCGGCGTCACCACCAGAGCCTTCGACAGGCGAGGACCAACTTTAGTCAGGATAAGTGTACCCGCTGTTCCCCTTCAAAATGGCCAATTGTTGGCGCCCTTCCCGCTCAATATCTGGGAAGAGGCCCAGGGCCTTTGCCTATAAATAGGACCAGCCACCCCCAGGGTAGAGGCATGATCTGGTATCTGGCATACATCTAGAATAGAAAGAGAGAGATAGAGATAGGGCGATTGAACTCCTCCTAGCAGTTCATCGCACCAGCCAAGAACAGACCCTCGCGAGGCTGTTCTTCCTTGTATTGTTCATCTCGTCCCAACTGTCAGCGTTCTGGGAACGGGGGTCCCCAGACTTGCCTGCCTGCGGCCTGCGGCGTGGCTCAAAGGGGGGCCTAGCGCAGCCCATCTTCATCAACACAACCTCAAGACCATCGCGAGGGCCAAGCCTCGCGGGACGGACGACAAGGAGCTTCCTCAGGCACGGCCTCATCAGGCTAGCTCGCGAGGAGGCGGAGAGTTCAAGGCAGAGCACCTCGCGAGGTGCCCATGACGCAAGCCATGACGACCAAGGGCGCCAGTCGGGTGCCAGCCCGCGCAGTGTCCTCCTTTCCTCTTTGGTGCAAGGGGAGCAAGCGCAGGCGAGAGCATCAAGCAAAGGCATCCATTTTGGTTCAACAAGACCAAGACCAGTCCAACGGCAGGATGGAGGTCACCGTGGAGCCCAAGCCGGCGTCACCACCAGAGCCTTTGACAGGCGAGGACCAACTTTAGTCAGGATAAGTGTACCCGCTGTTCCCCTTCAAAATGGCCAATTGTTGGCGCCCTTCCCGCTCAATATTTGGGAAGAGGCCCAGGGCCTTTGCCTATAAATAGGATTAGCCACCCCCAGGGTAGGATGATCTGGTATCTGGCATACATCTAGGATAGAAAGAGAGAGATAGGGCGACTGAGCTCCTCCTAGCAGTTCATCGCACCAGCCAAGAACAGACCCTCGCGAGGCTGTTCTTCCTTGTATTGTTCATCATCAGCCCAAGAGGCAATCCACACACCACACACTGGAGTAGGGTATTACCCCACAATGGTGGCCTGAACCAGTATAAACCCTGTGTCTCTTGTGCTGATCTTTTTGTAGTTTAGATCCTAGCGATTCGGTGAGCAACAGGTAGGTGGAGGGCATAATCTCCACGCGCACCCCAGTGTTCGAACCTCAAGGGTCTTCCGAAACCCAAAATACGACATTTGGCGCGCCAGGTAGGGGTGCGTCGGAATTCGCCTCCCATCGCCCTATTCTTCTCCGACCATCGCGTCCATGTCAGACGCTCGTCGGGCCCGCGCCGAGCGCCGCGCCGCCCTCGCTTCCCGCGTCGCCCAGACGGCCCCGTCGGCGGGCGCCCCCGTCGTTCCCCGTCACCTTCCGTCAATGCCGCCACCGACCCGGTGGGGAACGAGCAGCAAGCATCGTCCCAGCACCCATCCATGAGGCGAGACGGCCGCACTGCTACACCCTCGCTCACCCCTGCTGGTTCTTTGTCTCGCGTGCCCCGTGCGGCCATGGAGGCTCGAGGTGCGCTCATCGCGGCAAACGACCTCCTGCGCTACCGTCCAATCGACGACGTCTACGAGGAGTGGCTCGACCGAGTTGTCGAGCTCGTCTATGCCGCTGGGGGCTCCCCCGCGCCGTCCTTCTCGCTGCACCGTGCCCCGCCCTGCGCGGGCAATGAAGCTCCGGGGGCGTCTCAGCCGCCTCCCCCTCGAGAAGGCGCCCTGGCTCCAAGGCGCGCGGCCCCTGAGCGGAACCCGCTCCGTCAGGCGCCAGCGCGGCAGGAGTAGAGCTGCCAAGAAGTCCCACGCCCTCGAGAAGCTGCTCGAGCGCTCCCTGCTCCGGCACATCAAGACCCCGCGCTGCTCCCAGCTGCAGCACATGGGGACCCGCAGGACCAAGCTCTTCGTCACCCAAGGCCTCCTGTGGCCACAGCGGGCCGCCGCGCCTTCACCCCGAGCTACGCAACGTCACGTGGCCCGGCAAGTTCAAGCCGGACCTGCCTCCCCACTACGACGGTACGGCTGACCCTGCAGAGTTCCTCCAGCTCTACGAGCTGGGCATCGAGGCCGCCAACAAAGACGAGAAGGTCATGGCGAACTGGTTTCCCATGGCGCTCAAGGACAGGGCCCGCACCTGGCCCCTAAATCTGGCACCAGGCACGATCTCCTCCTGGGATGAGATGCGCACCCGCTTCATTGCCAACTTCCAGGGTACTCGCGACCGGCCACCCACCGTGAGCGACATGCGCCGTATCAAGCAGCAGCCAGGGGAAACCTTGCAAAAGTACATCCAGCGCTTCAACAGCACGCGCCTCAAGATCCCCAAGTTGACCGAGGAGGCTATCATCTCAGCCTTCTCCGACGGCGTGCGCGATGTCAAGATGAAGGAGGAGCTGGCGATGCATGAAGACCTGTGCACCTCCTTGGAGCTGTTCAACTTGGCGACCAAGTGCGCCAGGGCTGAGGAGGGGCGCCTCTCCCTCCTCGAGCTGCCTGCCGCAGACCCAGAAGAGAAGAAGCCCAAGGCCAAGGATGTGAAGCGCAAGGGGGCTGCCGTGCTCGCGGTAGAGCCAGACACCAAGCGGGGCAGAGATCAGCCCAAACCCTCCAAGGGCAGTCGATACTGCGTGTACCACGACCTCCACACCCATAACACCAATGAATGCCAAGAGCTCCGGGCCGTGCGTGAAGGAAGGGTCGGCCGACGTCCCGACCACAACGACCGGGGTTACGGCCGGGGAGGAGGAAGGAACACAGGACGCTGGGAAGACCGCGGCCCACGCCAAGGGTGGCGCGACCAACCTCGCAAGGATCGCTGGCAGGACCCGCCTCACGAGGGAGGCTGGAGGGATCAGCCTCGCGAGGATCGCCCACAAGGGAAGGCAGGCCTCCCTCCGCTGCCGCCGTAGCCAAGAAGAAACGAGGACCGTCATCAGGACGAGGGGGCTGGGGGCTTCCAAGAGCCACACGCGATCGCCTGCATCCTGGGCGGAGCTCAAGCCCCAACCTCTCAGCGCATCTTCAAGCAGTTCGCCCGCGAAGTAAATGCAGCCCTTCCCAAGCTCGAGGCCACACGCCCTCTCAGGTGGTCGGCATGCGCCATCACGTTCAGCTCTGCAGATCAGCTCAAGTGCGCGGCTACAGCCGGAGTCCTCCCGATGCTTTGTTCCCCAATCATCAGCAACGTGCTAATCACCAAGACCGTCATCGATGGCGGGGCAGGACTCAACGTCCTGTCTGTGGAAACGTTCAACAATCTCCAAGTGCCCTACAATCAACTTCAGCCAACCAAGCCTTTCTCCGGAGTCACCGACGGCTCCACGGTCCCGATCGGGCAGGTTCGCCTCCCTATCACCTTCGGGGCACGCGACAACTACCGCACCGAGCTCATTGACTTTGATGTCGCCCACATTCGCCTGCCGTACAACGCCATCCTCGGGTACCCAGCGCTGGCCAAGTTCATGGTCGTAACCCACCACGGCTACAATGTCCTCAAGATGCCAGGAAGTGGCGGAGTCATCACGGTGCCCTGCGAAGAGAGAGACGCAGTGTGCTCCCTGGAGCGAGCCTTTAAGGCCGCGTCACTGGAAGACCCGGACCACGGAAGCAGGAGGCTTCCCAAGGCAGCCCCCAAGAAGAAGAAGACATCGTCTGGTCCGGCCCCTCAGGAGGCAGGCCCCTCAGGGCCCGCGCCTGCTCAGGGGGAACCTCCTTCTATCGCATAGGGAGGCGCGCCCGACGCCCCCCTCAGGCAGGGCTCGGGGGCTCTCCCCTGGAGGGCCGCCGACCTCGCCAAGGTCACGAGGGAAGCGCTTGGGCACCACGTGGAGGCATGTTTCGAAGCACGTTTCCCTCAAGAAGGAGCAAGGCAAGGAGGGCCATAACCCTCAGGAGTTTGTCAGCAAGGCCATTCAGGAGCTACAGGAGTCAAGAGTCATGCGAGGCAGCCGCCGCTTACAAGCTGTGGCCCCCCATCCAGGCAAGGATGGTGGGCTGCGCGTCTACATCGACATACCAGGGCTCAACCGAGCCGCGTCTCAGGAGCGCCTCTAGCCTTCGCAAGTGGGACGCTGCAAGGGTCCGCCCCATAGCTACGTTCGCATGCCTTATGGCTTGCCGAACGCGGCTGCCGCGTACCAGTGCCTCATGAGGGCCATCCTGGAGGCTCAAGAGGACAAGCGTTCCGCAGCCCTGGTGGAGATGGAGATGGTCCGTGAGGAGCCACCAGCGCCTCTGGAGCCTCCCGAGGCCCCAGGGCCTGGGGGCTCGTGAGGATCGGCTCCCGCAGCCCGCCGAGTCTGCTACATCAACACCCCTTCGTCTTCAGCATCATCAGGTGACATCTTTCAAGTTTCATTTCCAGCTGGGAGCGACCTCAGGGCCGCATTATTCCTAGGCCGCGTGGGTCCGTCCCTGCGGCGTGTATCCCTTTTATTTCATGTTCTTAGCTTACTTCATTGGGGGCGCCCCTCGGGCTGCATCATCCCCAAGCCGCTCGGGTCAGACCCAGTGGCATGTACCCCTTTTGCACTTATCTTAGGGCCATGCTTTCGACCCATCATGCTTGTTATTTGGTGCCTGTTCACGGTACCTTTTCTTCTTGGATGTCACGAGCTTGCGCATTGAAGGGGGGTGCCTGAGCATCGCGACTCAGGGCTCCTACCGGCTCTCCGGCCCTCACCCTCTGGTCTTGTCCACGGCATCGCGACCTGGCATACCAGCGACGGCTGAGACCAGCTCGAGAGCCAGGACCCGAGGACGTAGAGTTTCGACATCTAACCAAGCTTGCACGTTAAAGGGGGGGTGCCTGAGCATCACGACTCCGGGCTCCTACTAGCTCTCCAGCCCTCACCCTCTGGTCTCGTCCACAGCATCGCGACCTGGCATACCAGCGATGGCTGAGACCAGCTCGAAAGCCGGGACCCGAGGACGTAGAGCACCGGCATCTAGCCAAATTTGCAGGAACACACTCCAAGATAGGGCCCAGTGCCGGGCGCAACCCGCCTTGGGGTCGGGCCCCGTGAGTCCCGCGCTGGTTCACGATGGCCCCAATGCACCCCGCCAGGCCTTTCGCGCCTCATCGCCTCTCCAAAGCAGCTAACGGCTAACTGTCGATTGTAACGGCGAACTCTTGTTCCTTTTATGTGGAGCCTGCAGGGTCCCTCAAAGGAGCATCGTCAGGCGAGGCCCTCACGGTGTCTTCTTCACTCTCGCCCGCGCGAACCGCTTGCACGTTGAAGGGGGATGCCTGAGCATCATGACTTAGGGCTCCTACTGGCCCTCCAGCCCTCACCCTCTAGTCATGTCCACGGCATCGCGACCTGGCATACCAACGACGGCTGAGACCAGCTCGAGGGCCGGGACCCGAGGACGTAGAGCAGAAAGGGGAGCGAAGGCGAGAGGGGAGGAGCACGTGAGGACCTCACCAAGCAACCCCTCGCCAGCCAGGGCACAAACCTAGGCCCCCACCAGGAAGTGTTTCCTCACCCACGAGATAAGTCATCCTACGAGAACATTAGCTATCGCAGCACCATCCCCACACCTAATGCAATCCCGTGTTGGCAGCGTTGCTCTCCTTTCTCACCGAATGATGGCTGCTTGAGCGCTAAGGGGGACCTCCTGAGCATCGCGACTCAGGGGCTCTTACCGGACCTCGGGCCGCTCACCTCCTGGCCTTGACCACGACATCGCGACCTGGCATACCAGCGACAACTGAAGCCGCCTTGGGACTGGGACCTGTCTGCGCAGAGCATCAAGCCCTCACGAGGTCCGAAAGGAAGAAACTAAGCTAAAACGGGATAAGCACCTCGCAGTGCTTCTCAATGAGGATTATATTGACAAACGGAGCAACAAACGTCTTACAAGCCCCCGTGGGGTATATTCTTGGCCCTCTCGCAGGAACAAAAGACACGAATCCTAAGGAGTCCTAACTACAGGAGCCATCATGGCAGACGCCATCATCAACAGTGGGCTGCCCAGCACCGGCGCCAACCCCATCCAAATCAGGGGAGGCGATGGCCTGACAAGCCCACCCTGCTCCGGGAGCGGTGCAGGCTCGGGGGCTCGTAGTTGTCATCGCTCGTCTCCGAAGTTGCGAAGAGCTCGGCGGAGTCGCTGGATCCTCCGGCGCCTTCATCGCCTGAGGAGCTGCCAAGGGAGCAGTTGGCCGGCCTCTGTCTCGCCGCAGCAGGGTCCCGACCGCCTGTCCCAGGGCAGCACTCCAGCCGGCGACCCTCCGCATCGAAGACCTTGAAGGACATCACTGAAGCACCGTCGTACTCCAGATTGATCGCGAGGGTGCCCCTTGTCCTGCAGACCCGGGCGACCTCGCCCCAGCCTCGAGTCATGAAGACCTCGCCCGGGGCAACAACCACGACCTCTGCCCTGGTCGCGAGGGTGCTACAGCCGGCGTGCTGCAGCCAAAGCCCCAGGGGTTCCCCCTGCGGGATGACGGAGGCGAAGAAAGGGGGAAGGCGAATCCAAGACTTAGGAGGCGTGGCGGCGTGAAGCACGAACTCTCGGGAGAAGCCTTCGGCGTGGACTCCAGGGGGGAAGATGCACACCTTCGTGACCCGCCGGCGCCGACGGCGGCGCCGCCCGTGGCGTTTAGCGTCGGCCCCTTCAGAGCCCTCGACATGGGCGTACAAGGGAAGTGAGAACCCTAGTGGAGGCCGCTCACACTAGGGTCTTGGCGCTTCCTGACGGGTGCCCTCACCCCGATGCCAGAGGGCAGGCCGTTTCTTCGGTGGAAGCGGGTCAGCATCCTCTTGGGGAGATTTTCCCTTCTCTTCTGCGGAGAACCGGCGGATCGGAGCCATTGCAGCAAGGCGGAGCGAGGACCAGGAAGAAGGAGAAGCAGGGAGAGATAGACTGGAAGGGCACGCGTCGTTCCGTACTTATAGCCGGCGAAGGCCAACCGTCGACCGCCACGATCGCAGGTAATCATGACTCGCTTCGCATGCAGGGACTTATGAATTCGTGCAGTCTCCGAGGCGTCATGGTGAAGTGGAGACGCCTGTCGGCGTTCTGGGAACGGGGGTCCCCAGACTTGCCTGCCTGCGGCCTGCGGCGTGGCTCAAAGGGGGCCCAGCGCGGCCCATCTTCATCAACACAAGCTCAAGACCCTCGCGAGGGGCCAAGCCTCGCAGGGCGGACAACAAGGAGCTTCCTCAGGCACGGCCTCATCAGGCTGGATCATGAGGAGGCGGAGAGTTCAAGGCGGAGTACCTCGCGAGGTGCCCATGACGCAAGCCATGACGACCAAGGGCACCAGTCAGGCGCCAGCCCGCACAGTGTCCTCCTTTCCTCTTTGGTGCAAAGGGGGCAAGCGCAGGCGAGAGCATCAGACAAAGGCGTCCATTTCGGTGCAAGAAGACCAAGACCAGCCCAACGGCGGGAAGGGAGTCATTGTGGAGCCCAAGCAGGCGTCACCACCAGAGCCTTTGACAGGCGAGGACCAACTTTAGTCAGGATAAGTGTACCCGCTATTCCCTTTCAAAATGGCCAATTGTTGGTGCCCTTCCCGCTCAATATTTGAGAAGAGGCCCAGGGCCGTTGCCTATAAATAGGACTAGCCACCCCCAGGGGAGGAAGGAGAGGAAGGAGAGAAAAAAGAGAAAAAGAGAAGAAGAAACGAAGGAGAAGGCAGAGAGAGCTAGACCAGCCCGAGAGCCAAGTAGCACTAACCAAGAACAGACCCTCGCGAGGCTATTCTTCCTTGTATTGTTCATCATCAGCCCAAGAGGCAATCCACCACACCACACACTGGAGTAGGGTATTACACCACAATGGTGGCCTGAACCAGTATAAATCTTGTGTCTCTTGTGTTGTTCAGTTTGATAGTTTAGGTCCCTGCGGTTCGGTGAGGAGCGAGTCGGTAGGGGGTCGAATCTCCGCGCGCACCCTAGTGTTCGAACCTCAAGGGTCTGCCGGAACCCGAAATCCAACATTTGGCGTGCCAGGTAGGGGTGCGCCGGAGTTTGCCTTCCGTTGTCCCGTTCTTCCCCGACCACCGCATCCATGTCCGACGCTCGTCGGGCTCGCGCCGAGCGCCGAGCCGCCCTCGCTTCCCATGTCTCCCAGACGGCTCCCGTCGGCAGGCGCCCTCGTCGTTCCCCGTCACCCGCCGTCAACGCCTCCCCCGGCCCGGTGGGGAACGAGCAGCAAGCATCGTCCCTGCACCCGTCCATGAGGCGGGACGGCCGCACTGCCACGCCTTCGCTTGCCCCCGCTAGTTCATCGTCACGCGCGCCCCGCGCGGCCATGGAGGCCCGAGCTGCGCTCATCGCGGCAAACGAGCTCCTGCGCTACCGCCCCATCGACGACGTCTACGAAGAGTGGCTCGATCGAGTCGCCGAGCTTGTTCGCGCCGCCGGAGGCGCCCCCGCGTCGTCCTTCTCGTTGCACCGCGCCCCGCCCTGCACGGGCAATGAAGCTCCTGGGGCGCCTCAGCCTCCTCCTCCTCAAGAAGGCGCCCTGGCCCCAAGACGCGCGGCCCCTGGGCGGAACCCTCTCCGTCAGGTGCCAGCGCGGCAAGAGCAGAGCTGCCAAGAAGTCCCTCGCCCTCGAGAAGCTGCCCGAGCGCTCCCTGCTCCAGCATGTCAAGACCCTGCGCTGCCCCCAGCCGCGGCGCGTGGGGACCCGCAGGACCAAGCTCACCATCGCCCAAGGCCCCCTGTGGCCACGGCGGGCTGCCGCACCTTCACCCCCGAGCTGCGCAGCGTCGCGTGGCCCGGCAAGTTCAAGCCAGACCTGCGTCCTCGCTACGATGGCACAACTGACCCTGCGGAGTTCCTCCAACTCTACGAGTTGGGCATCGAGGCCGCCAACGGGGACAAAAAGGTCATGGCGAACTGGTTTCCCATGGCACTCAAGGACGGAGCTCGCACATGGCTCCTGAATCTGGCCCCAGGCACCATCTCCTCCTGGGGCGAGATGCGCACCCGCTTCATCGCCAACTTCCAGGGTACTTGTGACCGGCCTCCCGCCGTGAGCGACATGCGCCGTATCAAGCACCAACCAGGGGAAACCCTGCAGAAGTACATCCAGCGCTTCAATAACGCGCACCTCAAGATCCCCAGGGTAACGGAGGAGGCCGTCATCTCGGCCTTCTCCGACGGCGTGCGCGATGTCAACATGAAGGAGGAGCTGGCGATGCACGAAGACCTATGCACCTCCTTGGAGCTGTTCAACTTGGCGACCAAGTGCGCCAGGGCCGAGGAGGGGCGCCTTTCCCTCCTCGAGCTGCCTGCCGCGGACCCCGAAGAGAAGAAGCCCAAGGCCAAGGACGTGAAGCGCAAGGGGGCTGCCATACTCGCAGCCGAGCCAGACACCAAGCGGGGCAGAGATCAGCCTGAATCCTCCAAGGGTAGTCGGTACTACGTGTACCACGACCTCCACACCCACAACACCAACGAGTGCCAAGAGCTCCGGGCCGTGCGTGAGGGAAGGGTCGGTAGACGTCCCGACCGCAACGACCGGGGCTACGGTCGAGGAGGGGGAAGGAATCCAGGACGTTGGGAAGACCGCGGCCCACGCCAAGGGTGGCGCGACCAGCCTCGCAAGGACCGTTGGCAGGACCCGCCTCGCGAGGGGGGCTGGAGCGATCAGCCTCGCGAGGATCACCCGCAAGGGAACGCAGGCCTCCCTCCGCTGTCGCCACAGCCAAGGAGAAATGAAGACCGTCATCAGGACGAGGGGGTGGGGGCTTCCAGGAACCACGCGCAATCGCCTGCATCTTGGGCGGAGCTCAAGCCCCAGCCTCTCAGCGCATCTTCAAGCAGTTCGCCCGCGAAGTAAATCCAGTCCTCCCTAAGCTCGAGGCCACGCACCCTCTCAGGTGGTTGGCATGTGCCATCACGTTCAGCTCAGCGGATCAGCTCAAGTGTGCGGCCACAGCCGGAGTCCTCCCGATGCTTTGTTCCCCAATCATCAGCAACGTGCTAGTCACCAAGACCCTCATCGACGGCGGGGCAGGGCTCAACGTCCTATCCGTGGAAACATTCAACAATCTTCAAGTGCCCTACAGCCAGCTTCAGCCAACCAAGCCATTCTCCGGAGTCACCGACGGCTCCACGGTCCCTATAGGGCAGGTCCGCCTTCCTGTCACCTTCGGGGCACGCGACAACTACCGCACCAAGCTCATCGACTTCGACGTCGCCCACATTTGCCTGCCGTACAACGCCATCCTCGGCTACCCGGCGATGGCCAAGTTCATGGCCGTAACCCACCACGGCTACAACGTCCTCAGGATGCCAGGAAGCGGCGGGGTCATCATGGTGCCCTGCGAAGATTGGGATGCAGTGTGCTCCCAGGAGAGAGCCTTTCAGGCCGCGTCGCTGGAAGACCCGGACCGCAGAGGCAGGAGGCTTCCCGAGGCCGCCCCAAGAAGAAGAAGACAACGACCGGCCTAGTCCCTCAGGAGGCAGGTCCCGCTGGGCCCGCGCCTGCTCAGGGGGATCCTCCCTCCTTCGCATAGGGAGGCGCGCCCGGCGCCCTCCTCAGGCAGGGCTGAGGGGCTCTCCCCTGGAGGGCCACCGACCTCGCCGAGGTCACGAGGGAGGTGCTTGGGCACCACGTGGAGGCGTGCTTCGGAGCACGTTTCCCTCAAGAAGGATCAAGGCAAGGAGGGCCAAACCCTCAGGAGTTCGTCAGCCAGGCCATTCAGGAGTTACAGGAATCAAGGGTCATGAGAGGCAGCCGCCGCCTACCTGCCGTGGCCCCCCATCCAGGCGAGGATGGTGGGCTGCGCATCTGCATCAACATACCGGGGCTCAACCAAGCCGCGTCTCAAGAGCGCCTCTGGCCCTCGCGAGTGGGACGTTGCAAGGGCCCACCCCACAACTACGTGCGCATGCCCTTCGGCTTGCCAAACGCGGCTGTTGCGCACCAACGTCTCATGAGGGCCATCCTGGAGGCTCAAGAGATCAGGCGTGCCGCAGCCCTGGCGGAGATGGAGATGGCCCGTGAGGAGCCACCAGCGCCTCCGGAGCCTCCCGAGGCTCTAGGGCCTAGGGGCTCGTGAGGATCGGCTCCCACAGCCCACCGAGTCTGCTACACCAACACCCCTTCGTCTCCAGCGTTATCAGGTGACATCTTTCAAGTTTTCATTTCCAGCTGGGAGCGCCCTCAGGGCTGCATTATTCCCAGGTCGCGCGGGTCCGCCCCCATGGCATGTATCCTCTTTTATTTTCATGTCCTTAGCTTACCTTGTTGGGGGCGCCCCTCGGGCATCATCATCCCCAAGCCACTCGGGCCAGTCCCAGCGGCATGTATCCTTCTTGCGCTTATCTTAGGGCTATGCTTTCAATCCACCATGCTTGTTATTTGGTGCCTTTTTCTCCTGGGTGTCGGAGTCTTAGGCGTTAAAGGGGGGGGGTGCCTGAGCATCACGACTCAGGGCTCCTACCGGCTCTCCGCCCCTCACCCTCTGGTCTTGTCCATGGCATCGCGACCTGGCATGCTAGCGACCGCTGAGACCAGCCCGAGAGCCGGGACCCGAGGACGTAGAGTTTCGTCATCTAACCAAATTTGCAGGAACACATTCCAAGGTAAGGCCCAGCGCCGGGCGCAACCCGCCCTAGGGTTGGGCCCCGTGAGTCCCGCGCTGACCCACGGGTGCCCCAATACACCTCGCCAGGCCTTTTGTGCCTCGTCGCCTCTCCAAAGCAACTAACGGCTAACTGTCGGTTGCCACGGCGAACTCTCGTTCCTTTTGTGATGAGCCTGCAGGGTCCCTCCAAGGAGCATTACCAGGCGAGGCCCTCACGGTGCCTTCTTCACTCTCGTCCATGCAACCCGCTTGCACATTGAAGGGGGGGTGCCTGAGCATCGCGACTCAGGGCTCCTACTGGCCCTCCAGCCCTCACCCTCTGGCCTTGTCCACGGCATCGCGACCTGGCATACCAGCGACGGCTGAGACTCGCTCGAGGGCCGGGACCCGAAGACGTAGAGCAGAAAGGGGAGCGGAGGCAAGAGGGGAGGAGCACGCGAGGACCTCACCAAGAAACCCCTCGCCGGCCAAGGCACGGGCCTAGCGCCGCACCAGGAAGTGTTTCCTGACCCTCGAGATAAGTCATTCTTCAGAAACACTAGTTACCGCAGCACCATCCCCGCACCCAATGCAATCCCGTGTTAGCAATGTCGCTCTCCTTTCTCACCAAATGATGGCTGCTTGAGTGCTGAAGGGGACCTCCTGAGCATCGCGACTCAGGGGCTCTTACCGGACCTCGGGCCGCTCACCTCCTGGCCTTGACCATGGCATCGCGACCTGGCATACCAGCGACGGCTGACGCCACCTTGGGACTGGGACCTGTCGGCGCAGAGCATCAAGCCCTCACGAGGTCTGAAAGGAAGAAACTAAGCTAAGGCTGAATAAGCATCTCGCACTGCTTCACAATAAGGATCATATTGACAAACAAAGCTACAAACATCTTACAAGCCCCCGCGGGGTACATTCTTGGCTCCTCGCAGGAACAAAAGACGCGAATCCTATCTATCGGGACCACCGCGGCAGACGCCATCATCAACAGTGGGCCGCCCAGCACCGACGCCAACCCCATCCAGATCAGAGGCGGCGACGGCCTGACGGGCCCACCCTGCTCTGGGAACGGCGCAGGCTCGGGGGCTCGTAGCTGTCGTCACTCGTCTCCGGAGTCGCGAAGAGCTCGGCGGAGTCGCTGGATCTTGCGGCACCTCCGTCGCCTGAGGAGCGGCCAAGGGAACGGTCGGCCGACCTCCGTCTCGCCGCAGCAGGGTCCCGACCGCCTCTCCCGGGGCAGCACTCCAGCGGGCGACCCTCCGCATCGAAAACCTTGAAGGACATCACCGAGGCACCATCGTACTCCAGATGGATCACGAGGGCGCCCCTTGCTCTATAGACCTGGGCGATCTCACCCCAGCCTCGAGTCATGAAGACCTCGCCCGGGGCAACGACCGCGACCTCTGCCCCGGTCGCGAGGGTGCTGCAGCCGGTGTGCTGCAGCCAAAGCCCCAGGGGTTCCCCCTATGGGACGGCGGAGGCGAAGAAAGGGGGAAGGCAAATCCAAGACTTAGGAGGCATGATGGCGTGAAGCACGAACTCTCGGCAGGAGCCCTCGGCATGGACTCCAGGAGGGAAGACGCACACCTTCGTGACCCACCGGCGTCGGCGGCGGCGCCGCTCGTGGCGTTCGGCGTTGACTCCTTCTGAGCCGCCAATGTGCGTGTACAAGGGAAGAGGGAACCCCGGTGGTGGCCGCTCACACCAGGGCCGCGGAATTTCCTGGCGGGCGCCTTCACCCCAATAGCAGAGGGCGAGCCGTTTCTTCGGCGGAAGCGGGTCAGGATCCTCTTGGGGGGCCTTTCCCTTCTCTTCCGCGGAGAACCGGCGGATCGGAGCCATCGCGGCAAGACGGAGCAAGGCCTAGGAAGGAGGAGAAGCAGAGGGATAGACCGGAAGGGCACGCGCCTTTCTGTACTTATAGCCAGCGAAGGCCAACCATCGACCTCCACGATCATAGGTAATCATAACCCACTTTGCATGCAGGGACTTATCGAACCCGTGCGGTTACCGAGGCATCATGGGGAAGCACAGGCGCCCACGCCCAATCAACCGCCACGCGGCGCCCAAGGCCGCAGGCAGTTAGGGCCCGCGACGCTTCGCACTTGCCCTTTCGCCTCTCTGCTCGGCCAAGTTCGGGCGCACCATGGGCCCGGGGGCTACTGTCGGTGTTCTGGGAATGGGGGTCCCCTGACTTGCCTGCCTACGGCCTGCGGCATGGCTCAAAGGGGGCCCAGCACGGCCCATCTTCATCAACACAAGCTCAAGACCCTCGCGAGGGGCCAAGCCTCGCGGGGCGGACGACAAGGAGCTTCCTCAGGCGCGGCCTCATTAGGCTGGCTCATGAGGAGGCGGAGAGTTCAAGGCGGCGTACCTCGCAAGGTGCCCATGACGCAAGCCATGACGACCAAGGGCGCCAGTCGGGCGCCAGCTCGCGCAGTGTCCTCCTTTCCTCTTTGGTGCAAAGGGGGCAAGCGCAGGCGAGAGCATCGGACAAAGGTGTCCATTTCGGTGCAACAAGACCAAGACCAACCCAACAGCCGGAAGGGAGTCATTGTGGAGCCCAAGCCGGCGTCACCACCAGAGCCTTTGACAGGCGAGGACCAACTTTAGTCCGGATAAGTGTACCCGCTGTTCCCCTTCAAAATGGCCAATTGTTGGCGCCCTTCCCGCTCAATATTTGGGAAGAGGCCCAGGGCCTTTGCCTGTAACTAGGACTAGCCACCCCCAGGGGAGGAAGGAGAGGAAGGAGAGAAAAAAGAGAAAAAGAGAAGAAGAAAGGAAGGAGAAGGCAGAGAGAGCTAGACCAGCCCGAGAGCCAAGTAGCACTAACCAAGAACAGACCCTCGCGAGGCTGTTCTTCCTTGTATTGTTCATCATCAGCCCAAGAGGCAATCCACCACACCACACACTGGAGTAGGGTATTACACCGCAATGGTGGCCTGAACTAGTATAAATCTTGTGTCTCTTGTGTTGTTCAGTTTGGTAGTTTAGGTCCCTACGGTTCGGTGAGGAGCGAGTCGGTAGGGGGTCGAATCTCCATGCGCACCCCAGTGTTCGAACCTCAAGGGTGTGCCGGAACCGGCAATCCGACAACGCCCACGTCCAATCAACCGCCACGCGGAGCCCAAGGCCGCAGGCTGTTAGGGCCGACGGCGCTTCACACTTGCCCTTTCGCCTCTCTGCTCGGCCAAGTCTGGGCGCGCCGTGGGCCCAGGGGCTACTGTCGGCGTTCTGGGAACGGGGGTCCCCAGACTAGCCTGCCTGCGGCCTGCGGCGTGGCTCAAAAGGGAGCCCAGCGCAGCCCATCTTCATCAACACAAGCTCAAGATCCTCGCGAGGGGCCAAGCCTCGCGGGACGGACGACAAGGAGCTTCCTCAGGCACGGCCTCATCAGGCTGGCTCACAAGGAGGCGGAGAGTTCAAGGCAGGGCACCTCGCGAGGTGCCCATGACGCAAGCCATGACGACCAAGGGCGCCAGTCGGGCGCCAGCCTGCGCAGTGTCCTCCTTTCTTCTTTGGTGCAAGGGGAGCAAGCGCATGCGAGAGCATCAAGCAAAGGCATCCATTTCGGTGCAACAAGACCAAGACCAGTCCAACAGCAGGATGGAGGTCACAGTGGAGCCCAAGCCGGCGTCACCACCAGAGCCTTTGACAGGCGAGGACCAACTTTAGTCAGGATTTCCCCTTCAAAATGGCCAATTGTTGGCGCCCTTCCCGCTCAATATTTGGGAAGAGGCCCAGGGCCTTTGCCTATAAATAGGACCAGCCACCCCCAGGGTAGAGGCATGATCTGGTATCTGGCATACATCTAGAATAGAAAGAGAGAGAGAGAGAGAGAGAGAGAGAGAGAGATAGGGCGATTGAACTCCTCCTAGCAGTTCATCGCACCAGCCAAGAACAGACCCTCGCGAGGCTGTTCTTCCTTGTATTGTTCATCATCAGCCCAAGAGGCAATCCACCACACCACACACTGGATTAGGGTATTACACCACAATGGTGGCCTGAACCTGTATAAACCCTGTGTCTCTTGTGTTGATCTTTTCGTAGTTTAGATCCCAGCGATTCGGTGAGGAACAGGTAGGTGGAGGGCGTAATCTCCGCGCGCACCCCAGTGTTCGAACCTCAAGGGTCTGCCGGAACCCGAAATCCGACAGTTTTCCAGCGGGAACGCCGAAGACACATTTTTCTGGGTTGAGCTTGATGTCATATGTTCGGAGGTTGTCAAATGTGAGACGCATATCATCTATTAAGGATTCAACATGCCTAGTTTTTATGACTACATCATCCATGTATGCTTCAACTGTCTTGCCAATTTGTTTCTCCAGGCATGTTTGAATCATGCATTGATAGATGGCACCAGCGTTTTTGAGCCCGAAAGGCATATTGTTGAAGCAAAAAGGCCCGTATGGGGTGATAAATGCTGTTTGCGGCTTGATCGGATTCGTTCATCTTGATTTGATGGTATCCGGAGTATGCGTCGAGGAAGCACAGTGAGTCGTGTCCTGCGGTAGCGTCGATGATCTGATCAATGCGGGAGAGGGGGAAAGGATCCTTAGGGCAAGCCTTGTTGAGGTCTTTGAAATTGACACATAGACGCCAAGATTTATCCTTCTTTGGTACCATCACCAGGTTTGCTAGCCAGTTCGGGTGTTTTATCTCTCTGATGAATCCGGCCTTGAGTAACTTGGCTAGCTCCTCTCCCATGGCTTGTCGTAATGTTTGCTTGACCGGTTTGTATCCCTTCAGTATGTTTAGGATGTGTTCGGCCAGCCTGCGTGGGATTCCTGGCATATTAGAAGGGTGCCAAGCGAATATATCCCAGTTTTCGCGTAGAAACGCTCGCAATGCGGCGTCGACCGTGGGGTCCAACTGTGCCCCGATGGATGCTGTTTTCGTGGAGTCCGTTGGGTGGACTTGGAATTTGACTATTTCGTCTGCTGGTTTAAAGGAGGTGGATTTGGATCATTTGTCGAGTATCACATCGTCCCTATCCACCGTGGAGCACAATGCGGTTAATTCTTTGGCCACTAGGTCTTCAGACAATGCCTCAAGGGCCAAGGCGGCGGTTTTGTTTTCGGCACGGAGAGCTATGTCCGGATCACTAGCAAGAGTGATGATTCCATTGGGCCCGGGCATCTTGAGCTTCATGTACCCGTAATGGGGTATAACTTGGAAGCTTGCAAATGCATCTCGCCCTAGAAGGGCGTGATATCCACTGTTAAAAGGGGCCACTTGAAAGGTTATCTCTTCGGACCGATAATTCTCCGGCGTGCCGAATACCACATCGAGTGTGATTTTTCCCGCACATCGCGCCTCCCGACTAGGAATAATTCCTTGGAAGGTCGCATTACTTTGCTCAATGCGGCTCCTATCTATTTCCATTTTATTGAGAGTTTCCTCGTAAATGAGGTTTAGTCCGCTGCTGCCGTCCATGAGCACTTTGGCAAGTCAAAAGCCATCCACAATTGGACTAAGGACCAATATGGTAGGTGCTAGGACTATTCTGAATTTTGGTTCGTCACTGGCGTTGAAAGTTATGGCCGTGTCGTTCCAGGGGTTTATTGCTGCAACTTGGCAGACTTCAGCGAGGCCACGGAGTGCCCTTTTGCACCTATTGTTTGAGGCGAAAGTCTCGAAGACTATCAATACTGTAGGGTTGCTGTCTTCTATGGGATGTTGTCTGCGGTGTTTTTGGTGAGGAGATCCTCGCAGCTCTTGGCCACTTGCCGGAGTATCCAACATGCTCGAAGGCTATGGGTTGGTACAGTATCCGGTGTTATGTGTATTTTGCATGCCTATCGAGCCATCCCTCCAGAACGGTTCCGCGCCCCATAATGGGCTTCGATTTTTTATTTGTTGGATCAGGCGACCTACGAGGGTGCATCCTTTTTATCCGGACGAGGAGTTTAGTGGAAACCGGCGGCTCCCAAGAGGCTGTCTGAGTTTTCCAAGCGCTTTGCATTGCACAGTACTTCTGTACTAGTGTTGCCAAGTCAGCGAAGTATGATACATGACGGCGATTGATTGCATTGAGGATTCCCTCGTCCGTGCAGTTTTTGCAGAATAATGAGATTGCGTATTCATCACGGCAGTCCTTGATCCTGTCCTTGACAAGGTGGAATCTGGCCCAGGAGTGATGGACCGTTTCCTGGGACTGCTATCTGATGTGGGTAAGATCGCTTGTATCTGGGTGGGTGGAGGGCTTTAAATCCAAACCCTAACCCAATTCGGGATCCGGAGCTTGAGAAACTTCCGAGCTTATCAATTCAGACTCCGAGATATCAACCGATTTTTCAGGCCCACAGTGCGATTCTAAGTTCGGAATACGGGGCATCTCTTCCCGCGGGCGAGTATCCGGCTTTGTGAGCTTGTAGATCCGGACATAGTTTGTCCTCAACATAGGGGGAGAGTCGTCGCATTGCTCCTCCACTACCGCTATCTGATGGGTGATCGATGGAGATTCAATTTCTCTCTGATCGGGTTTAAGCCCAATCCGATTGTCGTCTGTAGCGACTCAAAAGGCGGCGATGCAATCCGGGAGTTAATTTAAAGACGACAACTCCATCGGATCCATATGTCTGCAGTATTCTAAGCTGACGTGGAGGCGATTTTCGATGACCCAAGAAGTCATCATCGGCCCGACGGTCGAACGGGCGGCCATGGTAAAGTCGCCCAAACGGAGGGTTTGGCCGGAGGCCAGGGCTCTTCCAGAGGTGATGTTGTCCTTGATAACAAGGCGAGCCATCAAGCCTATCTTCGAAGTCACATCAGAATTCTCAATGAAAGCACGAATGTCGGTGTCAAAACCGGCGGATCTCGGGTAGGGGTCCCGAACTGTGTGTCTAAGGCTGATGGTAACAGGAGGCAGGGTACATGATGTTTACCCAGGTTCGGGCCCTCTCTGTGGAGGTAGTACCCTACTTCCTTCTTGATTGATCTTGATGAATATGAGTATTACAAGAGTTGATCTACCACGAGATCATAATGTCTATACCCTAGAAGCCTAGCCTATGAGGTTATGATCGTTGTCCTACGGACTAAACCCTCCGGTTTATATAGACACCAGAGGGGCTAAGGTTACACAAAGTTGGTTACAGAGAAAGGAATCTACATATCCGAATCGCCAAGCTTGCCTTCCACGCAAAGGAGAGTCCCATCCGGACATGGGACGAAGTCTTCTATCTTGTGTCTTCATAGTCCAACAGTCCGGCCACAGTACATAATCCGGCTGTCTGAGGACCCCTGATCCAGGACTCCCTCATTCACCTTCTATTATAAGTAAACTTGCAACTCCACAACATGCTATTAATTCTGATATGTCGCAAGTTATTGATGATGCTACTTTTGCTATGAATGCTACTCATGATGATGCTAGTACCTTGCTTGATGATGATGTGCCACTAGGTGAATTTCTTGATGAACAAATTGCTAGAGTAAGACAACATGATATTGTTGAATCTGATGATGAACTTGAAACTGAAAATACTGAAACACCTACTAGAACTAGTCCTCCTAGTTATGATATGCCAAAGGTGCCAGAACGTTATACTATGAGTGAGGAGGCAACTAGAGATATTCTTGCTTGTAAGGATAGAGATGATCTAGAGAAATTACTATGCAAGTATAAAGAAATATCTCTGAATGCTAAAATGAAATGTGATCCCGAGTTTGCTACTTCACCTATTGTTATTGCTAATAAGGATTATAAATTCTCTGTTGACCCAGAGTTTATCACTTTGGTTGAATCTGATCCTTTCCATGGTTATGAAACTGAAACTGTTGTGGCACATCATACTAAGTTGAATGATATAGCTACCCTTTTTGCTCATGATGAGAAGATTCACTATTACTATATTATCAAGTTATTTCCGTTCTCATGAAAGGGTGATGCTAATTCTTGGTACAATATTCTCGCTCCTGGTTGTGTGCGTAGTCTCCAAGATATGATCTATTAATTCTCTGAAAAATATTTCCCTGCTCATAAGAAACAAGCTGCCTTGCAGGAAATATTTAACTTTGTGCAAATTGAAAAAGAGAGTCTCCAAGGCTTCTGCAATTGCTTAATGCCTTGCCTAATCATCCTCTTAAGAAAAATGAAATACTTGATATCTTCTATAATGGACTAACCGATGCTTCTAGGGACTTCCTAGATAGTTATGCTAGTTGTGTTTTCAGGGAATGAACTATTGAGCAAGCTGAAGAATTATTGAATAACATATTGAAAAATTATGATGATTGGACTCCTCCTGAAACACCTATTAAATCCACTCCGAAGAAGAGAGGTATCTTATATCTCAGTCCTGAGGATATGCAAGAGGCAAAGAAATCTATGAAGGAAAAAGGTATTAAGGCAGAGGATGTTAAAACCTTACCACTTATCCAACAAATACATGGGCTTGAAACACCACCACCACCCAAGGTGGTAGAGGTAAAATCTTTAATGAAATTCAATGATAGTGATGATCCTCATAATAAACATCCTAGTCAATGCCTTTATGAGTTTGATAATTACATTAGAAAGCAAGATCACTTTAATGCAAATGTTATGAAACAATTGAAATACAAGTCTGATATGATTACTTGCTTAAGTGACTTGTTATTTAGAATCTCAGATGATGTTAGAGGTGTAGGAAAACATGCCTCTATGGTTCAAACTTAATTAGAACAAGTTGCTAAATCTCAAAGAGAGTTGCTTGATGAAATGAACAATAATATAAGGGACTTTGCTATTAGAGTAGCAACTAGAGGAGGTAAAATGACTCATGAACCACTTTATCCCGAGGGACACCCAGAGAGAATTGAACAAGATTCTCAAAGGAACAACACCACTACACCTAGTCCTTCTAAAAAGAAAAAGAAGAAGAAAAATGAGAAGACTTTGCCTGCCTCTAGTGAACCTGAAATAGAAAAACCTCCTGATAATGATAATGAAGTTTCTATCTCTGATGCTGAAACTCAATCTTGTAATGAACACTCACCTTCTGATGATGAAAAAGATAATTATGAGGTTCATGAAAACACTCAACCTAATGATAAAGAACCAGATAATGATGTTGAGATAGAATCAACTGTTGATCTTGATAACCCACAACCTAAGAATAAAAGGTATGATAAAAGATACTTTGTTGCTAGAAAACATGGAAAGGAAAGAGAACCATGGGTTCAAAACCCTACGCCCTTTCCACCTAAGTCAACTAAAAAGAAAGATTGTAAGTGCATCTAGTGCCCCTTAGTGATTTTGGTGTATTGAAGACTTATAGGTTAAGAGACTGATGCGTTTGTGAGTGTACACAGGTCTATAAGCCTATGAGGAGTTTGATATTTACAGAGAAAGTCGACCCCTAAAAATGAAGTTCTTCGACTGAAGACTTTCTGAAGACTTTGAAAGTGAAGAAATTGGTGTGACCTTGAAGACCTGGAATTCATTCAAGGAACATGAAGTATGAAGACTTTTGTTTTCTTAGTTTCATTTTATCCTTCTTGAGTCATAGGAAACACCATACTGTTAAAGGGAGTCGAGGAAATACTAAGGAAAAATTTCCATGTGATGCTGAACTCAAAATCCTACACCTACCAAACCCTTTGAGTGAAGCCATTGGAAATCTCATACAGTTCAGTCAATTTCTTCAGTGACAGAGACGAAGTTCTTCTGGTCACTGAGGAATTTGTTCTGACCGAGGAGATAGGAATTCGCTAGTGTAGATTGCCTACACAGTGAGGAACATGATAGCCTTGAGGAATTTGAGAATCAAAATTCCGACCATTGCTGTGCTACGCGCCAGCTGTCCCAAAATATCCTACCACCTAATGGTCATATCAGACAAGTGCATTTATGTCTTATCATGTCGGGCTGCTCCCTAGGCTATAAATAGCTGCCCCCTACAACCACTAGCTGGTTGGCTGTTCCGAGAGAAACTGACACTTGTCATTTGAGAGCATCCCATCCTCCGAGGACTTTGAGAAAAAATCATCAAGTGAGGAAAACCCAAAACCCAAACCCAAACACCTTCAAACCCAAAGTGGTTGAGCATCACTGAAGAGATTGATCCTACGTGGATCCGATGCATGTTACCTTCGAAGACTGTGCTTCTTCCAGACGGTTAGGCGTCATGGTCTAGAGCATCCAAGAGGAATTGTGGATCGCCGAGTGACCTAGTCTGTGAAGGTTTGGAAATCACCTGAAGACTTACCATGAGTGATTGGGCGAGGTCTGTGTGACCTTAGCTCAAGGAGAATATGGTGAGGACTGTGTGTCCTCAGGTTTAAATACCTAGCCGCTCCAACCAGACGTACAACTGAGACAACAGTAGGAACTGGTCTACCAAATCATTGTCTTCACCAAGCTTACTGGTTCTATCTCCTCAACTCTTTCATTTCCTCATAACTATGTTGTGTGCCTGTTCATATCTGTTTGAAGACTTTGAGTGAAGACTTTCTCAATTTCCTTAGTTCAATTTCTTCAGTCTGTCCATCTTCATCCTGTGTTATCCTGTGTTTACACTTTCTCTACTCTGTGCTTGTCTTCATTTCATCATGATGATTATGCTTGTGTTCTATTATGTTTACTTTTGAGTACTTATTCCGCTGCAAGTAGTTCTTCGCTAAGGAATTTCCTCACCCGCAAATTCCTAAGTGAAGAATTCATAAAAACCGCCTATTCAACCCCTCTAGTCGATATAACGCACTTTCAATTAGTATCAGAGCAAGGTACTCCCTTGTTCTATGTGATTTTGGTTTAACCGCCTGGAGTTTTCGTTATGTCGACCACAGTTATGAAGAAGGTGACATGCCCCATCTTTGATGGTCATGATTATCCCAAGTGGAAGGCCATGATGAGGAAACGCCTCATGGCAATGAACAGAAAGCTGTGGACCATCACCGAAATTGGTTACTGAACTGTGCAAGATGGCAGAAGTTGATGACATTCACAAGTACACTCTTCTCAACCTTACGGTGAAGGACGTCAGCTGCTCCTCACTGTCTCGAAATCAGTTCAGGAACATCATGCATCTCAACCATGCAAAGCTTATCTGGGACCGACTCTCTGAGGTCTATGAAGGTCATCGAACCCGTCATGATCCTTGGTTTGAGGATTACAAGTAATCTCTCAATGCGATGACAGAATCATCATCTTCTACACCATGCCTTATGGAAAAAAGTGCTAAGGTAACTGAATGCTACCTATCCGAGTCCAGTGATGATGAATCTGGAGATGAATTTGGACCCCGTTATGTCAAGCTTGCTTCCCTTGCCACTAAACAACAAAGAGCTTTGGAAAAAGTTCACTACATGCTAAATAAGAGCGATGATATGTTGGGTGAAGAAATGGATCAGTCAAAAGCTTTGGCTGAAAGTCTTCAGACGCTTCAGTCCAAGTTTGACACCCTTCAAGGTCATCATAACACTCTCTTATCTGATCACGAGAAGCTTTCTTATGAATTTCTTCAAAGAAAGCAAGATCTTGAGAAGCTAAGAGTGAGTTATGAAGATCTTCAGAAGGAGCGCGATTCATTACTTGCTCAACAAGTCAGCGCTACTCAGGAAGAATTTGTTCCTCGATGTTTGAAGTGCATTGAATGTGAAACTGCTAATTCTTCACCTGAATGTTCAAATGCTTCTAATGCTAAAAATTCTTCATCTGTCTTTGCTATAACTAATTCCTCACCTGAGGACATTGCTAGTATCACTGATGATGCAGGGCTAAAGGAATTGTACATGACAGGCATGTACAAAAGCCTCAAAGGGCATCAGACTCTCTGTGATGTGCTTAAAAAGCAGATCCTCAAAAGGAACCCTAGGAAAGAGGGTATTGCCTTTGAGAGGAAACTCAATGCTGATGGAACATATTGGAAGCCTGAGCAGTACCCCAAAACCTCATGGGTTGCTGCAAAGGGACCTCCAGTTGATCCATCCAATTTATCTGGCTTTACATGTGAATCTCCTCATTCTTCTGATGAGTCATTTGACTCCAACTATAAACTGTTCAAAAATCAGAATGGTGAAGTATTTGCTAGGTATGTTGGCACTAACTGCAGGAACGGTTCCCCTATGAAGAAAATCTGGGTTCCCAAAAAATGCCTTGAAAGTCTTCAGGTGAATGTCCTCATGACACCGCCTGTGAAGAATCAGAACTCCAGATCAAATTCTTCATATGGACCAAATTCTTCACATGGATAAAATTCCTCAAAAGGATCAAAGTCCTCATATGATTATCATCGTGCTAACCCCTCTGTTTTGCAAGGAAGAGCTAAGGGCTATGAATATGAGCATTATTCTTCTAACCCTTATGTTCATAAGTCCTCGAAGAATTTCTCTGCTTATTCATATGCTTATCCTAACTCCTCTTATGTGAAACGAAGTGGACTGGCTTCTATACCACCTTTCTCATATGGAGCTCACAGAGTGATGAATTCTTTGCCACCCCTTCAGATGTGGGAGGTGAAGAAAAAGAACTAATCTCTTATGAAGGGTCGGGTCTCTAGACGTGCTTAAAACGTTTGAAGAATTTGCTGGAGACCTGAAAATGCCTGAAAGGATGCAGGCTAATCATGAAGAAATGAACTTTCATTTCTCACTTCCTCATATTGTTCTGTCTATTTTATTGCTTGATGAAATTGATCTGGTGATATTGATGTCATATTCTTCACTGATGAAGTATATGAGTTCGTAAGTTGCACTAATTCTTCTGCAGGATGATCAACCCAAAGCTAATAAGTGGGTCCTTGATAGTGGATGTACAAATCACATGACTGGTGACAAGAGTCTATTGATGGATGCTCCCTTATCACCGTTGCATCTGAAGCATATCATCTTTGCTGACAAAGGCAAAAGTTAGGTATTGGGTGTAGGTAAGGTTGCGATCTCAAAGGATCGACACATGGACAAAGTCATGCTTGTCGAGTCCTTAGGATACAACCTCATGTCTATCTTGATGCTTTGTGATCTCGATATGGTTGCTGTCTTTGGCAAATATCGTTGTGTTGTGATCATGGAAGATGACAATTCCAAAGTCTTCGAAGGCTTTAGGAGAGGAGACTTGTACATTGTTGATTTCTCTACAGGACCACAACCGGTCGTATGCCTACTTGCAAAAGCTTCAGAAGGCTAGCCATGGCATCGACGACTTGGTCATGCTGGCATGAGGAATTTGCACACGCTTGCAAAGAAGAAGCATGTCATTGTCATTGAGAATGTCAAATTCCTCAAGGATCACTCATGTGGAGCTTGTGAAGCTGGAAAGATGACCAAGGCCAAACATCCAGCAAAGACGATCATGACTACCACTCGACCATTTGAATTGCTTCACATGGATCTCTTTGGTCCTAATCATTATTCTGCAGTTACAAATGATGCATCTCTATATGGCTTTATTATTGTTGATGATTATTCTCGTTACACATGGGTGCACATTGTCACTTACAAACATGAGGTGCAGGGAGTCTTCAAACGATTTTCCTCGAGGGCTTCAACCAACTTCGGTGTGAAGATCAAGCACATCAAAAGTGAAAATGGGACCGAGTTCAAGAATTCTGGTCTTGATGACTGTCGGTGTCAAAACCGGCGGATCTCGGGTAGGGGGTCCCGAACTGTGCGTCTAGGCGGATGGTAACAGGAGACAAGGGACACGATGTTTTACCCAGGTTCGGGCCCTCTTGATGGAGGTAAAACCCTACGTCCTGCTTGATTGATATTGATGATGTGGATGTTACAAGAGTAGATCTACCATGAGATCAAGGAGGCTAAACCCTAGAAGCTAGCGTATGGTATGATTGTTGTTCTTCTACAGGCTAAACCATCCGGTTTATATAGACACCGGAGAGGGCTAGGGTTACACAGAGTCGGTTACAATGGTAGGAGATCTACATCTCCGTATCGCCAAGCTTGCCTTCCACGCCAAGGAAAGTCCCATCCGGACACGGGACGAAGTCTTCAATCTTGTATCTTCATAGTCTTGGAGTTCGGCCGATGATGATAGTTCGGCTATCTGGACACCCCCTAGTCCAGGACTCCCTCAGTAGCCCCTGAACCAGGCTTCAATGACGACGAGTCCAGCGCGCATATTGTCTTCGGCATTGCAAGGCGGGTTCCTCCTCCAAATAATTTGTAGAAGATTGTGAACACCAGGATAGTGTCCGGCTCTGCAAAAATAAATTCCACACTCCACCGTAGATAGAATAATATTTACACAAGTTCAATCTGGTGACATATTTCGTGGCGTGACGTCACACCACAACCAAGCCTTTACTTGAATCGTTTTTATTATACCGCCTTAGCGCATTTAGAGAAGCGGTTTCCTTGGCACGTCTTGTCGAAGCAGAGATCATGTTCCCCTTATCCCGGGATTCTCATTAATACGGACGTGGGTAACCCAACCGCGCCCATTGCCACGCCCCCTCCATCGAAGGCGAGTTCTAAACGGTCACGGAGACGGCCCTTGGTATTCTTCCCCTTTAAAATGAGACCAAGGCCTGTTCCTTTCTTCAATCCTCAATCGAATCCGCCCCTCGCCCCGAGTTCCAACACACAGGGCTCCAGATTCGGGTACTTCGGACCTTCGACAATGTCCGGCTCCGACCTTCAGGGCCGGTGGATGCCCTCCTCCGTCACGGAAGAGGACGTGCTAAAGCTTAGGGATGCCAGGTACTTAACCTACGAGATTTCGCATAGGTTTCCTGCCCAAGGGCAAGTTATTCCCACCCCTGAGCCTAGCGAGAGCGTCATGTTTGCGCCTCACCTCCGTCAGGGTTTAGGATTCCCAATGGATCCCTTCGTGAGGGGGATCCTGTTTTACTATGGGCTGGAATTCCACGACCTGGCTCCGGAGTCTATCCTCCATATCTCATCATTTATTGTTGTTTGCGAAGCCTTCCTCCGCACTACCCCTCACTTTGGTTTGTGGCTCAAAACCTTCGATGTGGAGCCGAAGATGATTGAGGGGCGTCAGGCAGAGTGCGGCGGGGCGGTTATAAGCAAGAGGGCCGATGCTCCATGGCCCGAGGGCTCTTTTCAGGAGGAGCTCGGTTTGTGGCAACAGGAGTGGCTCTATATCACCGCTCCCAGGGGCAGCAGGCAGAGGCCGCCGCCCGCCTTTCGCCCGGGTCCTCCACCACGGCTGACATCGTGGGTCAACAAAGGGTTCGACTGGGGGTCGTCCAAGGACGTACCCGTATTGCAGGGCCGGATTCGAGATCTCCAGGAGAAGGAGATCAATCTAGTCGTAGTGACACAGGTCATGCTGATTCGGCGTCTTCTACCCTGCAAACGTCGCCCCCTCCGCCTGTGGGAATTCAATCCGGAGGGACCACGAGCTCTCCAACCCTTTATGGGTACAAAACCCGTGGAGATGTACAAACTGTTCTTCGGACCACAAGAAGTGTGCCCGGACTTAACCGAGGACGCTGGCCTAAGCTGCAATCGCCCAGATACTCAAGTAAGTAGCCCTGGTGACCGGACATATCATCCATTTATTTATCATGGACTTGCCTTTTACCCAGCTATCCCTTGAACAGGAGTGGATAGCGCAAGCAAAACTGATACGGTGTCCGGCCCCCCTCCTTGAGACCACGCCAGATCCCGTGTTAATCAAAATGTTGGAGGTTGTGCCTTTGGAGGAAGGCGAAGGGGGGAACAGGGAAGCTACCACCTCTATTAAGGAGGCTCTCAGTAAGGGGGGAATCAAGAATCCCTCCCTCCAGGGGGAGAAGAGGACCGCTTCCGAAAACCCGGAGGCCAAAGCCTCGAAGCGGGGAAAGAAATCTGCACCGGAAGGTCCTGCGCCGGGAGGAGTCCCGGCCGTACAGTCTCCCCAAAGGAATCAGACCTCCAGCGAGCCGTAAGTAGAAAAAAGGGAAGTTTTACAATAAAAGGCATCTCTATTTTATTTCTAAGGATAACCGAAGTTTTTACCTTGTAGTTCGGATCTCAGCCCTTCCCAGCAGAGCTCATCCTCGGGGGACCTTCGTCCGGAGATGATGGAGAGCGAAACGCCTCCATTTGCCGACCCATCAGGCGGGGCAGACGACCCTTAGGTGTCGTCACGGAGGGTCTCCCCGAGTCTGGCAGGGCCTGGGAGTTCGGCACCCATTGGAGTGCGGCCGGTGGAGCTGTAGGGTTTGCTAGAGAGGGCGTCTCTCTCAGAAGATCATCACGCATTAATGAGTGCGGTGATTGAAAGGATCTCATCCGCCGAAAGCGGGTTACATGAGGCCGTCGGAAGTTTACTGAAGGGGTTTGAGGTACGCAAAAAAAATGACATACCTTGTGACAGTGTTGCACATAGGGTGCGCCCTGTATAGATAGTAGCCCCTGAGACTTGGTATGTTGTCGAAAGCGACAGCGTGCCGAGGATCATAATCTTAGTTACGAAATGTCGCCTTTCCTATGCAGGTGGCGGAGCGTTCGGTGGCCAGCCGGACTGATAGAGTTGTCGAACTGAAGCGGCAACTCGACATTGCGGATGCGGACATCACGCTGGTCAATAAATGACTTGACGAGTCGCAAGGTAAGTGGTGTTTCCGCGGTCACCTGGTAAGGGAGCTGACGCCCACTCCTTACAACATGTATGCTTGATGCAAATGGTGCCGCTGCTGTGGAAGACCTTCGGGTGGAGCTTGCTCGAGCCAAGGACCAAGCCAGAAAAAGTGATGCGGCTGCCTTGAAGGCAGCGGAGGAGCTAAAAGCCGAGAAGGCTGCTCACTGCCGAAGTGGGCAGGAAATGGCCGTAATGGCCGTGAAATTAAAAGATGCTACCGACCGTTATGAGGTTCTTGAAAGAGAACGCCAAGCAGAGCAAGAGGGCCTAAAGAAGGCCACTGCCGAAGCCAAGGATGCTCGTTCTGCAATGCGGGCTATAAAGGAGGAACTGCGTCAGGCCGGAGACATTGTGGCTGGAAAGCCCTTTCTGTTGCACAGGAAATTCACTGATCCGAAGTATGCTCAGTTGGGCCAACTGTGGAGTGCGGAGGATTCTTATCTGGATTTGGCGGTGAGTGCGGCGGACGCAGTTCGGCACTTCTGAAGTCAAAAGGATCATGAAATGGAAGAGCTGTTTTGGTCTCAATTCCATAGTCCGGAGCGTCCGCTGCCCTTGACCGATCAGTTAACTGAGTGGGCTGAGCTGAATAGATTGTCCGCACTAGCCATGACGGATGTGGTGGCTCATCTGTGGCCGGAAAGGCCCAAGCCGAAGAGTTATTTTGGTTTATTGCAGCAATTCCTTGGGGCGGTGCCGCATATCAAGGCGATGAAGCGGTCGGCCTGCATAGAGGGTGCACGGATGGCTCTTGCCCGTGTTAAGACATACTGGGCGGAGATGAATGCCACCGATGTTGCATCCCGGGGTTCGGACGAGAGCCGATTACCCACCGAGCACTATTTTGAGGAAGTCCTGCAGGGCGCTCGTTTAATAGAGTCGCAGTGCTCGAAAAATGTCATGTCCAAATGATGTGTATGATTTGTGAGGTCATATTTATGATATAACGACTTTTTATACTTGTGCGTTCAAGTATTGAAATATCTCCTGTGCGGCCATTAACGTATATGTATTTATAACCTGAAAGATGGCAGTCTTTGGCTTCAGCCCCCACGCACATAGTGCGGGGGTGTTTGCAAAAAAAAGCGCATTTTCACACTTAATCCAATGTCTTGGTCCTTTGAAGGAGGTGATAGCATAGCAAACTAGGCAACCGGACTATAATGCTTTATCACTTTCACTTAGCCATAGGAGCTCGATGGTGGGGCTACGATATAGCCCCTAGAGGCACCGTGCTCTCCGAACTCGGGGCGCGCGTGTGCCTAACCGGGAAGCAGTCCTTCGTCAAAGCGGAGGAATTCTAAACATTCCAATAGTCGATCGAGTGGTTGACCAGTCTCTCGCTGTATCATGACAGTCAGTTTTCGGCTTTCTCTACTGAGGTGCTCGCCCGGCCGAACCGGGGCACAATCGCAGTAGTTCTCCTGGTGCCGCGTTAGCCGATGGAGCGGAACGTAAGGCAGCAAAACACAGGAGCCGGGCAAACCCAACATTTGACCAAAGACATGATTCGGAGCTGATGCATATAAGGCCTAACTCGAGACACCGAACACTCCCGAAGGTATTCGGACTTTATGATAACGGACAGAACAGTGCCCTAAGCCCCTAATGTCCAGGCACAGGCGAAAACTTCTGACGCGGCCGATGCCAAAACGCCAGCCTCCTCCTTGGTTATGGTAGGAAACCGGGGGATGAGTAACAACAAGAGACAGTAAGAAAGGTTTACGCAGGGTCTTAATCTGAAAAGAATCCTTGTAACGGGTCCCTGCTGCATGTCTGCGCCTGTGTCTCCGTTGTGCTGTATCCTGGACGGGTGTAGCACGTGATTCATCTGTAAAAGAGAAGAACTTAGTTTGGAAAAAATATCGTGCGAAAGATGTATTTAAAACAGAGTATGATTTGAAAGATTGAGCTTTATTGGCTCTCATTGTTTATACGTGCAGCCCCTTGTAAAGAGGTGTGCGGCTGGGAAGCCCCTTGTTTATTTATGTCGGACTCGCCTAACCGTGTCCGAGGTCGAAATGACCTGTTTTTAGGGGCTTTGGTCAGCAAGGTTGGATTAATGTGCGGCTGTCAAGGCAGTCTCACGTTTTCCGTGATCGAGGAACACTCGGAGTTTCCCTTTAATGGGATGATGCCGCGTGGACCGGGCGTTTTGAGTGTAAGAGACGCATAAATGCGGTCTTGCGTTAAAGCGAGCGAAAGCTTCGTGTCCCAGTAGTGCTTGATGGCCACTTTTGAATGGGGCGATATGGAAGATTAGCTTTTCGCGACGGAATTTGTCGGGTGAACCGAACACAACTTTTAGTAGTACAAAGCCTGTACACTCGGCATAAGGGCCTGGCATCACTTCTTTGGAAGAAGTGTTGCTATGGCGAATTTTGGTAGGGTCTATCCCCATTTTGCGGATGGTGTCCTGGTATAGCAGGTTTATATCGCTTCCGCACAATTTATCACATGAACTGAGTTCACTGTTTTGACCTCTAGTGGGAAAGTCTTCTGTGCTCCGGTCTGCTGCTTGTGGGATTCGTCATCGTCTTCGCTTGGTGTGTCGAGCCCCTTGTGTTCGGCGTTACATCGGCCGGACTGCTTGAAGACCCAACAATCTTTGTGGGTATGGTTTGCAGGCTTCCCGGGGGTACTATGGATTTGACATATCCTATCCATGATTTTGTTTAGATTGGATAGCTCGTCACTGTTGTCCTTAAGGGGCATTGTTTTGTCGTTCGGCCGAGAGCTTTTGAATCCGGCGTTGACCGCCGTGCTGTTTGGGCCGCTTTCCTTATTCCTGCGCTGATCTTTTCTGCGTCATGATTTCCCATTTCCATCCCTGACCTCGGATGTACTCAGATCGTTGGTGTTGCATCTTGCTAGCCAGCTATCTTCCCCCGCGCAAAAGCGGGTCATGAGGCTTGTCAGTGCGGCCATTGTTCTAGGTTTTTCCTGGCCGAGTTGTCTGGCGAGCCATTCATCTCGGACGTTATGTTTAAAGGTTGCTAAGGCTTCGGCGTCCGGACAGTCGACTATTTGGTTCTTTTTGGTGAGGAACCCGTTCTAGAATTTGCGTGCTGACTCCCTGGGCTGTTGAGTTATGTGACTTAAATCGTCTGCGTCCAGAGGGCGGACATAAGTTCCCTGAAAATTTGCTCGAAACGCATCCTCAAGCTCTTCCCAACTTCCAATGGTATTTTCTGGGAGGCTTTTGAGCCAATGCCGAGATGGCCCTTTGAGCTTGAGGGGTAGGTATTTTATGGCGTGGAGATCGTCTCCTCTAGCCATATGTATATGTAGGATATAATCCTCAATCCAGACTCCGGGGTCTGTTGTTCCGTCATATGCCTCTATGTTTACGGGCTTGAATCCTGCTGGAAATTCATGATCCAGTACCTCGTCGGTGAAGCATAGTGGGTGTGCGGCGCCCCTATATTTAGGTGTGCCGTTATCTTCGAACACTCGGCGGGTTGTGTTGCCTCCTAGAGCCTTCTTTTTTGGCCCATAGATGGACCTGACTGGGCCATCCTTTTTGCTAGGATCCTTATTTGGAAAGTGTGCCGGATTATGTGTGGCGCCGCTTGCCGCTCTTAGCCTGTTATCTGGTCGTCTATCTGGCCAGGCGGCCTCTTTCTTTTTTGACTGTGGGGGCTCTATGGCCTCCTCGTCAAATTCGGGCAACAGTTTGCGCTTCGGGTAGCTCTTTGCGTGGTGACTATCGCCGTATTTATTTGCGGTCTTGAGTACTTTGCTCCATCTTATTCTGAGTACGTCTTCCGCCATTTTGAGCTTCCGCTTTTGCTTCTTCAAACTCCTTGCAGTGGCGACGAGCCTTCTGTGAAGGTTCTTATGCTTCGGTGATGTGTCCGGCGTGAGATCGTCTAGACTATTGTTTTCGCCGGGAATGGGTTGCTCGTCCACTAGTTCGCCCTGCTCTACGGCTGGGTCAGTATGGGCGCCGTTGTTATCGAGGCGGGACTTCAGGCGGCGCTTGCGTCGCCGTTTTTGTTGTTTTTCGGGGGAATTATCCTTCGCCGCGTCCCGTTGTTCCTCGTCATCACTTCCTTTTGGTGTATCCAACATGTATACGTCGTGAGTTGAGGTGGCTTTCCAGTGCCCAGTAGGCGCAGATTCTTGGTCGTCTCCGGCATCGTCGTCCATACCGTCAATGTCTTCAAAGTCGAAGTCTAGCATGTCGGTTAAATCGTCGACAGTGGTACTAAGTGGGTGGTGGGTGGGTTTTGAGTTTCTCGTCCACATCCCAACCGTCCCGACCGTAGTCTGACCGGGGCTCTCCTGATAATGAGAGATGCTTTAGCGAACTCAGGATGTCGCCAAAAGATGAGTGTTGAAAGATGTCCGCGGCGGTGAACTCCATGATCGGCGCCCAGTCGGATTTGATTGGTGGGGGCGCGGGAGGTTCGGAGTCCGGCAAGGAGTCCGGCACCTTGGAGTCACGAGCTTTAGAAGGGACAAAGTCAGTATTCGGCTCTATCGCCGTAGAGGTTGCAGCCCCCGAGGCGGTGTCTAACCATCCATCCTCAATCTGCGCAACCGGCTCCGAATCAAGGGTCGGAGCGGTTTCGTGTGCATCCTCTAGGGCACTGTCTGGCAGCAGAGCTAACTCATGCCCATCGTGACAGTGCGGCACACTCGGCTGTGGCTCGAATCCGTTGAAGATCAAGTCTCCGCGGATGTCAGCCATGAAGTTAAGACTTCCAAATCTGACCTGACGGCCAGGGGCGTAGCTTTCGACCTGCTCCAGATGGCCAACCGAATTGGCCCGCAGTGCAAAGCCGCCGAATGCAAAGATCTGTTCGGGGAGAAAAGTCTCACCCTGGACCGCGTCGTTTTTGATGATCGAAGGAGCCATCGAGCCTATCGGTGACGACACAGAGGAACTCTCAATGAAAGCACCAATGTCGGTGTTAAAACCGGCGGATCTCGGGTAGGGGGTCCCGAACTATGCGTCTAGGTGGATGGTAACAGGAGATAAGGGACACGATGTTTTACCCAGGTTCGGGCCCTCTTGATGGAGGTAAAACCCTACGTCCTGATTGATTGATATTGATGATGTGGATGTTACAAGAGTAGATCTACCACGAGATCAAGGAGGCTAAACCCTAGAAGCTAGCCTATGGTATGATTGTTATTCTTCTACGGACTAAACCATCTGGTTTATATAGACACCGGAGAGGGCTAGGGTTACACAGAGTCGGTTACAATGGTAGGAGATCTACATATCCGTATCGCCAAGCTTGCCTTCCAAGCCAAGGAAAGTCCCATCCGAACACGGGACGAAGTCTTCAATCTTGTATCTTCATAGTCTTGGAGTCCGGCCGATGATGATAGTTCGGCTATCCGGACACCCCCTAGTCCAGGACTCCCTCAGGCGCCTTCGTGGAAACCATCAAGGGGTGGCAATCGGGGTGGTTCTACATCACCGAGCCGCGTGACCCTAAATGGGCAGTGGCCCCCGAATTCAGATCTGGCATCCCCACACGGCTCACCTCTTGGAAGGAGAGTGGCCTGACTTGGGGCGATTCGGAGGAGCTGACCAGACTCCAAGCTTGTACCCAGAAGCTGGTGGACAAGAAGCTCAAGCTTGTCAACGTTGTCCAGGTCATGCTCATCCGCCGGATCCTCCCGTGCCAACAACGGGCCTTTAAACTGTGGTAGTTCGATCCAGCTCAGCACCGAACCTTGAGCGGGCTCTTCGACACTAGGTACGAAGATGCCTGGAAGGTGCTTTTTAAGGGCGCCGAGGCCCCTGCATCTGCTACCGAAGATCACGGATTCCGCTCGCAGCATCAGGTTGACGAGGTAAATAATCTTACCCTTTACAGGACACTTGTTTTTCATAGTTTGACTCTATGCGGGATCTAAACTCCCTTTCCTTTGACAGGACTGGCTGAAGAAGGCCGAGCAGACTAACTGCCCGGCCCCTTTGCCAGAAGACCCAGTGGATGCCCATCTGGCGGGGCTGCTGGTTCCGGCACCCCATGTGGTACGAGAGAAGAAGGCCAAGAAGGAGGCCACGGGCACTTGAAAGAGTTCCCGTTTTCAGGTGTCCGATGACTCCGAGGCGGACTCCTCCCCCGAGGATGAGGAGAAGAAGAAAAGGGCCTCTCCCCCAGCGGGGGGAGGGAAGAAAAGGAGGGCCTCCCCAACAAGGGAGGCCGAAGGGTCCAAGAAGGGAAGAACTCTTCCCCCGGACTGTTCCGCCAACGCCAGTGACGACGGCGAGGATTGGGCTCAAAGGGCCAAGCCCCTAGAGCGATCATAAGTATCCATACTCCCGAATGACTTCATGATTTTTCTTTTTGCCACTTGGTGTCTTTCTAACGCCGCATACAACCCTGCAGTCCGCCCAAGGACGATCTTCCCGCTGCGTCGAGCGGGTCCTTGGGTTCGTCGGATGTGAACAGTACTTCACTTCCAACCGCCTCTTCTCCCCGCGACACTGACGACGTAGAGGTGGGATCCCAGAGAGGGACCCATCCGGAGGAGGAGGACCCGGAGGTAGCACAGGGCGACCTCCCGGACTTCGTGCTGGACTCCGCACCGGAACCTGCAGTGGTTCCGGAGTCCGGCGGGCGGCCCCTTCGTAAGAAGGGCAAGACCGTGGCGCCGGCGGCCTCCGTCCAACCGGAGGCACCAGATAACTTGCTGGAGGCGCTCAACGGCGCTTCCATCGAGGAGGAACACCGCACTGTCATGAGTGCGGTGATTCAGAAATTCCAGCTTGCCAAAAGCGGGCTGACCGAAGCCTGCAACAGCCTTCTATCAGGCTTTGAGGTAAGAATATTAATATATGTAAAATAGTACCACATAGACAGTAGCCCCTGATGCTCGGTTCGGTGTTCAGAAAGAAAAGACGGACTGAGGATCTAAAAAGATATACGCAGGAGTCATAAAAAATATGTCGATATGGGATTGCAGGCTACCCTGCTGACCTCTGCCGCACTGACTGCGGAGGTCAATGCTTTGAAGCAAAATCTTGAGCGGTCCGAGAACGAGCTCGGCCGTGCCGAGAAGCAACTGGAGGAAAAAGAAGGTGTGTAGCACCTTATTAAAGTTGTACCTTACAGAAAAGGATTTGGTTGCAAAAAGAATGACAAGGATAACATGGGTATTACAGGGGCCACAAACGAGGTGGTGACCCTGAAGGAGGCAGTGTCCGTGGCCGAACATAATGCGGCTGCGGAGCACGCCGAGCGAGAGAAGCAGGAGGCGCAGGTGGCGGAGGTACGGCAAGAGCTCTAGGGTCTTGTGGAAAAACATGAGAGTTTGGAGCGTGACTCGAAGACTCGAGAGTCCGAGCTTGCATCGGCTCTTGAGAGTGCCAAAGCCGCTAAGGCCGAAGCCTACAAGGCCCTCCAGGAAATCGAGGCGTTGAAGAAAATAGCGTCGGGTAAGGAATTTTTCATGCAAAGCAAGCATGTGGATGTGGATTACGTGTTACTTACCCAAATTCGGAGCTCTCCAGGAGCGTTCGCAGATATGCCCCGCAGCATGTCCGATGCTGCCGCTTTCTACAGGGCCGAGGAGGGGAGCGCGACGGAGAAGGTCTTCTGGTCTCAGTATGCTGAGGCCGAACATCCGGTTCCCCTTAGCGACCAGCTGAAGCAGCTGGTCGAGCTCCACAAGGTGGCTGAACAGGCCATGAAGGGCCTCATAGTTCGGCTGTGGCCCAATGAGGCCATGCCTGGGAGCTACTTCGGCCTGGTGCGGCGGCTGGTGGATGCGTGTCCATGGGTTGAGGTCATCAAGCGATCCGCCTGTATTGAAGGTGCCCGTCAGGCCCTTGCCCGTGCTAAGGTGCACTGGGGTAAGATGGATGCTGAGAAGCTTGTGACGGACGCGCCACCGCCGGGCAAGGAGTATCACACGCCCGAGATGTATTATAAGAGTGTCATGAAGGGTGCCCGCACGATTGCGGGTGAGTGCTCCAATAATGTAATATTTGAGTAAACTCGCATTTTGTTATCCTGTGCGCAGAAAACTTTGTTCATATGCGCTAAGCAACGCTTGTTGATTTAAAATATTACCTTCTGTGCGGCTGTTTATCAAATCTGAGAGATGGCAAGTCGTCGGCTTCAGCCCCCATGCCACGAGTGCTGGGGTGTTCGGTATAAATTTGAGCACTCTTGTTCCCATATTTGGGTCCATCTAGGGAGGCGCTCAACACGACGAACTAGGCAACCGGACTTATAATGCTTGAACACTCTCACTTAGCCATAGAATTCTATAATTTTAAATTTCGGCGAAGCCCCTAGTGTTCGGAAGGCCGAATTCGGGGCGCTATCCACGCCTGGGCCGGACAAAGCCGGTTCCTCGCTCTAAGCGGCATAAGTCTTTAGGGACTCGAAAAAACCTCTCGAACAGCGACCGACTCTCACCTCGTCATGACGGTCAGTTTTAGCTTTCTCCACTAAGGCGTTAACCCAGCTCAACTGGGGCGCAATCGCAGTGGTTCTCCCAGTGCTACCTTAGCCGATACAACGGAATGTAAGGTACCAAAACATGGGAGCCGGGCAAACCCAACTATTGACACAAGACATGATTCGGAGCTGATGCATATAATGCTATAAGTTCGGAGTGCCGCACTTGTGAAAGTGTTCGGACTTATCACACCATGATGTGGGGAACATAAGCCCCTGGTGTTTTTAGCCGTACCAAAGTGTACGGATGCAACATGTCACAAATGAACATATGTATAAGAAAGAAATGCAATTATAAGCAAAAAGATGCTGCATTGTTTTATTTAAGAAGTACTGCTATGAATGCAGAACGATACAAATAGTGCGATAAGCAAGGGACGGGACTATTAAACATGTCCCCCTCCAGCGGTAGGCTGCGGAGTGGTGTATAAAACAGATTTAATGCTCGTAAGGGAGACCACCTTGATATTTGTCGCAGCATTTCTCCTTCCCTGGCTGTTGCATCGTGAGTTCGGCCGGTCTACTACCGGACAGGGCCTCTGGTAAACGGAGTCCTGCGGGTAAGAAAGAAAAAAGGGAAAAAATAAAAGGAAATGACACACTTGGGAGCCCATGATGTGGTTGAGCCGCATTCTGGGCCCGTCGTGGTCGCGCCCCTTCCCCTATGCCCATGGTATCTCCAGAGCGTAATGATGTACGCGAAGGACCAGTCTTGCGATCGTGCGAGGGCTGGGGTTGGGGTCGCATTGCTACGCGTGCTCGGAACGCGCCAGGTGGTCTTGTTGTAGGTTACTTCGGGCGCGCTTGGCCGTGTCCGGTCGCTTAACGATCGGACTCGAGAATTACCTTAAGAGGCTGCATTGTACTTCTGCCGCGAGAGCCATTGTATGTTCCTCTGTTCGGAGGGAGCGCTCAGTGTTTCCGTTGACCGTGATGACTCCTCGAGGGCCTGGCATCTTGAGCTTGAGGTATGCGTAGTGCGGCACCACGTTGAACTTTGCAAACGCGGTCCGTCCGAGCAGAGCATGATAGCCGCTGCGGAATGGAACTATGTCGAAGATTAACTCCTCGCTTCGGAAGTTATCCGGGGATCTGAAGACCACTTCCAGTGTGACTAAGCCTGTACAATTGGCCTCTACACCTGGTATGACACCTTTGAAGGTCGTCTTTGTGGGTTTAATCCTTGAGGGGTCTATGCCCATCTTGCGCACTGTGTCCTAATAAAGCAGGTTCAGGCTGCTGCCGCCGTCCATCAGGACTCTGGTGAGGTGAAATCCATCGACGATTGGGTCTAAAACCAATGCGGCGAATCCGCCATGGCGGATGCTGGTGGGGTGGTGCCTTCGATCAAAAGTGATCGGGCAAGAGGACCATGGGTTGAACTTTGGGGCGACTGGCTCCATCGCGTATACGTCCCTAAGTGCACGCTTCCGCTCCCTCTTGGGTATGTGGGTTGCGTATATCATATTCACCGTCCGCACTTGTGGGGGAAAACCCTTCTGTCCTCTGTTGTTCGGCGGTCAGGTCTCTTCTTCGTCATCGCTATGCAGCCCCTTGTCATTGTTTTCGGCAATTAGCTTGCCTGCCTGCTTGAATACCCAACAGTCCCTGTTGGTGTGGTTGGCTAGCTTTTCGGGGGTGCCGTGTATCTGGCACGAGCGATCGAGTATTCGGTCCAAATTGGACGGACCGGTAGTAGTTCTTTTGAATGGCTTCTTCCGCTGACCGGGTTTCGAGCCTCTGAATCCGGCTTGACTGCCGTATCCTCATTATTGTCGCCGTTAATGCGGCATTTATTCTTGTTGCGACGTGACCTGCCATTGCGATCCTTGGTATCCGGACTACCGGAATTTTTGCTAAGGTTGTTGCTGCGAGCTAGCCAGCTGTCCTCTCCCGCGCAAAAGCGGGTCATGAGTGATGTGAGGGCTGCCATGGATTTCGGCTTTTCCTGTCCCAGGTGCCGGGTAAGCCACTCGTCGCAGATGTTATGTTTGAAGGCTGCGAGGGCCTCCGCATCCGGACAGTCGATGATTTGATTTTTCTTAGTTAAGAACCGTGTCCAGAATTGTCTGGCCGATTCGTCTGGCTGCTGAATTATGTGTCTTAGGTCGTCAGCGTCTGGTGGTCGCACATACGTGCCCTGGAAGTTATCAAGGAATGCGGCTTCCAGGTCCTCCCAACATCCAATTGATTCTGCTGCCAAGCTGTTAAGCCAATGCCGAGCTGGTTCTTTAAGCTTGAGTGGGAGGTATTTGATTGCGTGAAGATCGTCACCACGGGCCATGTGGATATGAAGGAGATAGTCTTCGATCCAAACCGCGGGGTCTATTGTGCCGTCATAGGATTCGATATTCACGGGTTTAAACCCTTCGGGGATTTGATGATCCATTACTTCGTCTGTGAAGCATAGTGAGTGTGCGGCGCCTCTGTATTGGGCTATATCGCGACGAAGCTCCAACGAGCTTTGTCTATTGTGTTCGGCCCGGCTAGACTTACTGTGTCCGGCGCGACGGTTGTCGTCACGTATCATGGGGCACCCACGCGATCCGTAGATCGATCTTGATTGTCTTGCCTTATCCTCCAATATATATCGTAAGTCCGGAGCATTCCCCTGTGGCCTTGTGCTGTTCGAGCGATGCCGGGGTACGGTTCTAGTGAAGGGCCTAGAGGCCTCTCTGTCGCGGCCACGAGGTGGCCGGTCAGCCGTATTGTGCTCTGGTGATGTAGTTTTATATGCCTCCTCCTCTAATCGGGGGAGCAACTTGCATTTGGGGTACCTTTTGGAGGGGCGTTCGAGCTCATGCTCTTCGGCCGCCAGGACTTCCGTCCATCTGTCGGCTAGCAGATCCTGATCAGCTCTAAGCTGTTCTGCTTTTTCTTGAGGCTATTTGCCGTGGCCATAAGCCTGCGTTTGAAATGCTTTTGTTCGACGGGATCCTCAGGCGCGACAAATTCGTCGTCGTCGAGGCTTGCCTCGTCTTCAGAGGGAGGCATGTAACTATCTTCCTCTACCTCTTCGTCTGCCGCCCTCTTGTGAGGGCTGGCATCTCCGTCCTCCTGCACTGAGTCTTGCTGGAGGGGGTTGTCTTCGGCGCTGTCTGGGGTATTATTATCTCCAGTGCCGGAATCGCCATTCTTGCTGTGGCGGGACTTGGAGCGGTGCCGCTGACGCCGGCGCTTGGGCTGTTTCTTGGAGGGATCTTCCTCCGCTGTTCCTTCATCGTTCCCATCCTTTGGGATATCCACCATGTATATGTCGTATGATGAGGTGGCTTTCCAGTGCCTAGTAGGCGCTGGTTCTTGGTTGTCTCCAGCATCGTCGTCCATACCGTCGATGTCTTCGGAGTCGAAGTCTAGCATGTCGGTTAGATCATCGACAGCGGCTACTAAGTGGGTGGTGGGTGGGTCTTGAATTTCTTCGTCGTCCGCATCCCAACCGTCCTGACCGCAGTCCGGTCAGGGCTCTCCTGATAACGAGAGATATTTTAGCGAGCTCAGAATGTCGCCAAAAGGTGAGTGTTGAAAGATGTCCGCGGCGGCTAACTCCATGATCGGCGCCCAGTCGGATTCGATTGGTGGGGGCGCGGGAGGTTCGGAGTCCGGTAAGGAGTCCGGCACCTTGGAGTCACGAGCTTCAGAAGGGACAAAGTCAGTATTCGGCTCTATCACCATAGACGTTGTAGCCCCCGAGGCGGTGTATAACCACCCGTCCTCGATCTGCATAGCCGGCTTCAAATCGAGGGTCGGAGCGGACTCGTGTGCGGCCTCCAGGGCACTGTCCAGCAGCAGAGCTAAATCATGCCCGTCGTGATAGTGCGGCGCGCTCGGCTGTGGCTCGAATCCGTTGAAGATCAAGTCTCCGCGGATGTCAGCCATGAAGTTAAGACTTCCAAATCTGACCTGACGACCAGGGGCGTAGCTTTCGATCTGCTCCAGATGGCCAACCGAATTGGCCCGCAGTACAAAGCCGCCGAATACGAAGATCTGTCCGAGGAGAAAAGTCTCACTCCGGACCACGTCGTTGTTGATGATCGAAGGAGCCAGTGAGCCTATCGGTGACGACACAGAGGAACTCTCAATGAAAGCACCAATGTCGGTGCCAAAACCGGCGGATCTCGGGTAGGGGGTCCCGAACTGTGCGTCTAGTCGGATGGTAACAGGAGACAAGGGACACGATGTTTTACCCAGGTTCGGTCCCTCTTGATGGAGGTAAAACCCTACGTCCTGCTTGATTGATATTGATGATGTGGATGTTACAAGAGTAGATCTACCACGAGATCAAGGAGGCTAAACCCTAGAAGCTAGCCTATGGTATGATTGTTGTTATTGTTGTCGTTCTACGGACTAAAACCATCCGGTTTATATAGACACCGGAGAGGGCTAGGGTTACACAGAGTTGGTTACAATGGTAGGATATCTACATATCCGTATCGCCAAGCTTGCCTTCCACGCCAAGGAAAGTCCCATCCGGACACGGGACGAAGTCTTCAATCTTGTATCTTCATAGTCTTGGAGTCCGGTCGATGATTATAGTTCGGCTATCCGGACACCCCCTAGTCCAGGACTCCCTCAATGACTATCTTAATGAACTTGGTATTACTCATGAGTTATCTGCTCCTTATACTCCTGAACAGAATGGCGTCATGGAGCGCAAGAACAGAACTCTTGTTGTGATGGCTCACACTATGCTTGATGAATACAAGACGCCTCGTCGCTTCTGGATTGAGGCAATTGATACTATGTGCCACATCATCAATAGAGTATATCTTCACAAATTCTTCAAGAAGACTGCTTATGAACTCCTCACTGACAAAAAGCCCAATGTGAGCTATTTCAAAGTTTTCGGTGCTAAATGTTGGATTAGAGATCCTCATCACAATTCTAAATTCGCACCGAAAGCACATGAGGGTTTTATGCTTGGTTATGGAAAGGACTCGCACACCTACAGAGTCTTCAACAACGTTCTTCACAAAGTTGTTGAAACTGTAGATGTGCGGTTTGATGAAACTAATGGCTCGCAAAGAGAGCACCTACCTTCTGTGTTAGATGAACCAACACCTGAGGAATATATCAAGTTCAAGGCTACCGAGGATGTCATTCCTGCCGAAGAATCTGCTGAAGAATTCATTCCAGAACGTGAAGAACGCCGAGCTGGAGCACCTGAAGAAAATCGTGCTGAGGAAAATGGTCCTGAAGAAAATGCGGATCCAATTCCTCGACGACAACCCGCTCATCCTTGCATTGCAAACAAAGTGCAAATTGAGAGAATCATCAATGACATTGAAGCACCGGGTCCTCTCACACGCTCAAAAGCTTCACATTTCTCTAACTTTTGTGGGCACTTTGCTTTTGTCTCTATCACAGAGCCCACTAAGGTAGATGAAGCATTTCTGGAGCCTGAGTGGATTCAAGCTATGCAAGAAGAATTACATCAGTTCGAGCTCAACAACATCTAGGAACTGGTCAATCATCCAGATCCTCGCAAGCACAACATCATTGGCACAAAGTGGATCTACCGCAACAAGCAAGATGAAAATGGCCTTGTGGTGAGGAATAAGGCATGGCTTGTAGCTCAAGGCTACACACAGGTTGAAGGAATTGGTTTCGATGAAACTTTTGCACTTGTTGCTAGACTTGAGGCTATTCGCATATTACTTGCTTATGCTAACCATCATGATATCACTTTATATCAAATGGACGTGAAAAGTGAATTCCTCAATGGTAAGCTTGAGGAAGAAGTATATGTTGCTCAACCCCCAAGTTTTGAAGATCCAAAGCATCCTGACAAAGTCTTCAGACTCAGTAAGGCCCTGTATGGCCTCAAGCAGGCCCCTCGGGCGTGCTATGATACATTGAAGGAATTCCTCATGAAGAAAGGCTTCAAACCCGGTTCACTCGATCCAACTCTTTTCACTAAATCTTATGATGGTGAATTGTTTGTGTGCCAAATTTATGTTGATGATATCATTTTTGGTTGTACTGACCAACGTTATAGTGATGAATTTGCCTATATGATGAGTGAAGAATATCAAATGTCTATGATGGGAGAGTTGAAATTCTTTTTAGGTCTTCAAATTTGTCAATAGCGCAATGGCATATTCATATCTCAGGACAAATACCTCAAAGATGTATTGAGGAAATTCGGCATGCAAGATTGCAAAGGGGTCAAAATTCCTATGCCCACAAATGGCCATCTATGCACTGATGAAAATGGTAAAGACTTCGATCAAAAGGTATACCGTTCCATGATTGGATCTTTATTGTACCTATGTGCATCTAGACCGGATATTATGCTTAGTGTTTGCATGTGTGCCCGATTCCAAGCTACATCGAAGGAATCACACCATAAGACTGTGAAGCATATTCTTTGATATCTAGCTCACACACCAACACTTGGATTATGGTATCCCAAGGGCTCTTCCTTTGATGTCATTGGATATTCAGACTCTAACTATACTGGTGATCGTGTGGACCACAAGTCAACATCTGGCACATGCTATTTCCTCGGACGATCTTTGGTATGTTGGTCCTCGAAGAAGCAGAACTGCGTCTCACTCTCCACTGCAGAAGTTGAGTACATTGCTGCTGGATCGTGCTATGCTCAATTACTATGGATGAAGCAAACACTCAAGGACTATGGCATCAACGTGAAGAATGTGCCTCTCTACTGCGACAATGAGAGCTCTATGACGATTGCTCATAACCCAGTCCAGCACTTGAAGACAAAGCACATCCTGATTCGTCATCATTTTCTTCGTGATCATGTGTTGAAGGGTGACATCTCCATCGACCACGCAAGCACTGAAGACCAGCTGGCCGATATCTTCAGTAAGCCCTTGATTGAGAAGAGATTTAGCAAGTTGCGGTGTGAGCTAAATATCCTAGAATCTTCGAATGTTCTCTGAAAAGCACACACATCCTAACACTTATGCTGACTTGATGACTTAGATGTGCAACACACAAAGTAATGTTTTTCTTCAATCAATGAAGACTAACCCTCTAAGTGTGAAGAAATTAATGAAGAAATTGATTCTCAGAACCTTACGAGAATTGTACGCGGTGTCTGAAATCAGCTTTCTTATACGGTGGGTTACGCCACCAACCAAAGTTGAAAATCTTCAATCTGAGTTTTTCTTCATTTTTGAAATTCCTTAGTTTTTCAAATTCTTCAACTTTGCATTGTCTTCAATCTTTCCGTCGTTGTTCTTCATTTGACTATATATATATATATATATATATATATATATATATATATATGAGTTTATGTCCTCTACAACATTCACTTATTGCTAATTCTTCAAGTTGTTTTTTTGCTAAGTTAATGTGATCGAACCCTACCCCATCTATGCTAAACTCAACCCAGTCTGTTCACAAATTCTTCATGTGCGTTCTATTTGAAACTCGTTCAAAATCTTCACCGTGTCCTTGACTGCTGAAGAAATTGCGAACGGAACTTTTAACTTATCTTATCAAAATTTACGGCCTTGCCACTCAAACCGTTTCGCATCCCATGATAATACTTAGCTTTTCACCCATGATCTTACACGATCGCCACCTCTCAGTACGTGGGTGACACATGTCAAGAGGACGAGAAGGGCCAGGGGCACGTTCGTCCGATTTCCTCGGGCATACAATTTTTCACTCGAACTATAAATACCCCCTCCCCCTCCTCACTTCGTTTTTACTCTGCTCGTTCTCACTCCCGCTCGAGCTTCTCAAACCCTAGTGCCGCTGCTACCTTATTGTCGCCAGTGAGGAAGAGCTTCACTGCCTCGACCTCGTCACCGTCGTACTCGCGCCGGTTGCGGATTTCTTCACTCCACCACCGCCATAGCTATCTTCCTCTACCGAGTGAGGGCGTGGAAGATCTGACTTGACAAACTTCACATCTACACTTCCCAATTCGTCGTGTTCTTCAACTAGGGTAATTAAAAGTTACTTTTTACTGCCCTCTTTGATTCATATGTTTTCTTGAAAATCTTCAAAGGTGTTTATTCTTCAAATCTTCACACACTGAACACCTCACATGTTATCTGCTCTTGATTCGTTTCTCTAAGCAATAATTTTTCTTCAAGATTCCTCAATTGTGTGGATCTTCGATCTACACAACTCTGGAACCTAAGACAAAGAATGCTGAGTGAAATTCTTCAAGACTCATCTGGTCAAATTCCTCAAACTTTCCTTTTGAAAAACCTTCTGAGAACGCATATGACCTCTCGAAATTCCTCGCAACTATACTATGTTCATAGGTACTCATGTATGCTGCTGAATCACTAGGTTCTCATCAACTTAACTCATTTGCAGCATTCCTGGAAGAAAAGTTGCATACATCTTCAGAGAATTCCATTGTTCAAATTCCTCAAACTGAAGAAAATGGCTGATAAGAAGCCACAAAAGAGAGGAAAGAGGCCTGAGGTCAATACCGCTTTTGAGATTCCTGATGACATTTATGCTGGGTACTGCACACCCCCTGAGGAGGATAGAAATCAGCGCAAGGTGGGCATTCAAAAGATTGAGAGGAGATGGCCACGGGAATGGAGGGAGTACAGGTATGTTACTCCCAAGTATATGAAGAAATTCGCTCTCAACCCTCCATGCCCAAGACCTCCGTTGGCACCAGGCCAATTGGTAGATCCCTCCAGCCCCAAGCGCGGTGCGAATTATCCTAATGAATGAGCAAAGCACCAGGCCAAACTGGCCAAACAAGCAAAATAAGCAGTGAGGAAATTCAATGAAGACCCTGCTGCTGCTGCTACCGCTGCTGAGGCCTCTGCAAGCAAGCCGAAGAAGGTGAAAGCACAAGTGCTCCCTAGGTGGTTTTGGTAATTAATGTAACCATATCTCTTGTTGGACTAACACTTTTATCTAGTATGTTTCAGATAAGTTCAACAATGGAGTGGCATGGACTAAAGGATGTGGGAACTCCTTCAAGATGCTAAGGACAAAGGATTGGCTCAAGCTTCAAGCTCAAGACTCTTCATTTTACATTTTAGTGATCCAAGATCACATTGAGTCTATAGGAAAAGCCAATACTATCAAGGAGGGATGAGCTGTTGCTTAAAGAGCCTCTTGCTTCAAGTGCTTAGTGATATGCTCCAAATACCCTAAACTACTTTCCCACTTCCACACATATGTCCTAAACCTAAAGTCAAACTCGGCCCCACCGATTCTTCCTATCTGGCGCCACCGAGTTTGGATGTCTTAGCCACTGCCACAAACCCTAGGCAAATGGGTCAGACCGATAGGGATCTCGGTCTTACCGAGATGGGATTGTAATCTCTCTGTGTATGTCCATTATCAAAATCGGTCTCACCGAGTATGAGCAATCAGTACTACCGAGATTATAATGCAAACTTTTTGGTTAAATTATTACCAAAATCGGTCTCACCGAGTTTGAGTAATTGGTCCAACCGAGTTTGCCTGACCAACTCTCTGGAAAGCTTATTACCAAAATCGGTCTCACCGAGTTTGTGTAATCGGTCTTACCGAGAATACGTTATGCCCTAACCCTAACAGAATCGGTCTCACCGAGTTGCATTTCGGTCCCACCAAAAATCCTAACGGTCACTAGATTTGCTAAATCGGTCCGACCGAGTTTGATGATTCGGTCCCACCGAGTTTGGTAAATTGTGTGTAACGGTTAGATTTTGTGTGGAGGCTATATATACCCCTCCACCTCCTCTTCATTCGTGGAGACAGCCATCAGAACGAACCTACACTTCCAGCATCCTATTTCTGAGAGAGAACTACCTACTCATGTGTTGAGGCCAAGATATTCCATTCCTACCATATGAATCTTGATCTCTCGCCTTTCCCAAGTTGTTTTACACTCAAACCCTCTTTCCACCAGATCCAAATCCTATGAGAGAGAGTTGAGTGTTGGAGAGACTATCATTTGAAGCACAAGAGCAAGGAGTTCATCATCAATGCACCATTTGTTACTTCTTGGAGAGTGGTGTCTCCTAGATTGGCTAGGTGTCACTTGGGAGCCTCCGACAAGATTGTGGAGTTGAACCAAGGAGTTTGTAAGGGCAAGGAGATCGCCTACTTCGTGAAGATCTACCGCTAGTGAGGCAAGTCCATTGTGGGCGACGGCCATGGTGGGATAGACAAGGTTGCTTCTTCGTGGACCCCTCGTGGGTGGAGCCCTTCGTGGGTTGAAGTCTCCATCAACGTGGATGTACGATAGCACCACCTATCGGAACCACGCCAAAAACATCCGTGTCTCCAATTGCGTTTGAATCCTCCAAAACCCTTCCCTTTACATTCTTGCAAGTTGCATGCTTTACTTTCCGCTGCTCATATACTCTTGGCATGCTTGCTTGTTATGTATTGTAAATGTTAAACTTGTGCCTAAACTCCACTTAAACTTTAAAAAGGTTAAAAACTGCAACTTTGGTACTTAGTGTCTAATCACCCCCCTCTAGACACCTCTTCTCAAGGTCCTACAAGTGGTATCAGAGCATTGGTCTCCATTGCCTTGGTTTAATCACCATTGGAGGAAGATGGATGAGTCTACTTTGGGGAGTCTTAGACATGGAGTGCCTATTCTTGATGGAGAGTATTTTCATGAGTGGAAAAATGAGATGCTTGTAATTTTTAATCAATATCATTTGAACAAGTACATTGCTAGCCCTTGTGCACCTTATGTTGACCCTATGCATCCAACCCATGATGAGTCAATTGAGATGGTTAGGAATCTTAGAACTACCGAACTTATCCTTAGAGGATTGCCTAGAAACTTGATTGGATGTTTGCCTACTTTTAAGTGTGCCTACACTATATGGAAATTTCTTGAGGAACGATTTCCAGATTATTCATTGAAAAATCTAGATGAAATTCTCCATAAGTCTATTGCTTTGAGTAAAATGAATACTAGTGATCCTATGTTTGGTGATCGTCTATTTGAACTTACAAACCTTATGCGTGCCAAAGTAAATGTTGGTATTATTAGTGATATTATTTCCGAAGCTATAAAAATTCATAGACAAGATCATTGTCAAACTCACTCTAACGAATCACCCTCTCTAGGATTTGATCCACCACATGATGATGTTGAACATGGATACTATGATGAGGATGATGATAGTGACTTTGATCTTGATGATGCAATGAGACATTTTGGTCATGGCAAATCTTCGGGGATATATGTCAGGAGGAAAGGAATGGGTTCTTGATAGTGGATGTACCGATCACATGACCGGAGATAAAGACATGTTTTGTGAGCTTGCTGATAATGATAGTCCTCGAAAGTATGTCACTTTCGGTGAAAACTCAAAGGGTAAGGTGGTTGGCCTTGGTAAGGTGGCCATATCACATGATAGCTCCATACAAAATGTCATGCTCGTTGAATCTCTTGGGTACAACTTACTTTCAGTATCTAGACTTGTTGATTTCGGTTTCAATGTCCTATTTACTGAAGTAGATTGCCAAGTGTTTCGTCGAGACAATCATAAAATGGTCTTTACCGGTGTGCGTAGAGGTGATCTATACATTGTTGATTTCACTAAAAAGGCTCAACCTAAAACTTGCTTCATTGCTAAATCCTCAAAAGGCTGGTTATGGCATAGACGATTAGGTCATGTTGGTATGCGAAACCTTGACAAGATTATTAAGGGAAATCATATCCTTGGAGTTAATGATGTCATATTTGATAAGGATAGACTTTGAAGTGCTTGTCAAGCAGGTAAACAGGTTGGAGGAAGGCATCCCGTGAAGAACATCATGACCACAAAGAGGCCACTCGAGCTACTTCACATGGATCTCTTTGGTCCCAACTCTTACAAGAGTCTCGGTGGAAATTCTTTTGGTCTAGTTATAGTTGATGTTTTTTCAAGATTTACGTGGGTGTTCTTTCTCGATGATAAATCACAGGTCCAAAAGATCTTCAAAAACTTCGCTAGGAAGGCCCAAAATCAATTTGAAGTGAAGATCAAGAAGGTTCGCAGCGACGACGGAACGGAGTTCAAGAACGCAAATGTGGACACCTTTCCTGACGAAGAAGGGATTTCACACGAGTTCTCGGCTACGTACACACCTCAACAAAATGGAGTTGTCAAGAGGAAGAATCGGATGCTCATCGAAATGGCGAGAATGATGCTTGATGAGTACAAGACACCGAAGCACTTCTGGGCAGAAGCGGTTGAGACAGCTTGTCATGCAACAAATCACTTGTATCTTCACAAGCTACTCGGTAAGACGGCATACGAGCTCCTCAGCGGTAACAAACCCCAAGTTGGATACTTTTGAGTATTCGGCTCAAAGTGCTACATTCTTGATAAGCATCGTCGTTCTAAATTTGCTCCTAAGTCTCATGAAGGTTTCCTACTAGGTTATGGCTCAAACTCTCACACTTACCGTGTCTACAACAATTTCACCCAAAAGGTTGAAGAGACGATAGATGTGAAGTTTGATGAATCTAACGGCTCGCAAGTAGAGCAACTGCCAATTGATGTAGGAGACAAAGATCCTTCGGAAGCAATCCAAGACTTGTCTATTGGCAAGGTCCGTCCAACGGAGGTGAAGGAGAGTACCTCGTCCATCCAAGTGGAAGCTTCTACTTCACGACAAGGTGAACCAAGAGTTGATACAGAAGCATCCACAAGTGGGACACACCAAGATGAAGGAAACGAGGAAGTGCATCAAGATGAACGTCAACAACCTCCTTCTCCACCACGACAAGAGAACGACAACGCCAACAATGATGAAGGCCAAGAAGAAGAACAAGATGAAGAAGATGTTCAACGAAGACCCAAGCAAAAGCTTTCACGAGTTCGAGCAAGAATTGCTAAAGATCATCCCGTCGAGCAAATCTACAATGACATTCAAACCGGGAGAATCACTCGCTCTAAAACTCATTTAGCTAACTTTTGTGAAAACTATTCTTTCATATCTAGCGTTAAACCTATGAAGGTTGAAGAAGCATTGGAAGATCCGGATTGGATAAATGCTATGCATGAAGAGCTACACAACTATGAGAGGAACCAAGTTTGGACATTGGTTGAGAAGCCCGACAACAGCCACAACATCATCGGTACCAAATGGGTGTTTTGCAACAAGCAAGATGAAGATGGACAAGTAGTTCGCAACAAAGCACGTCTCGTCGCCCAAGGCTACACACAAGTCGAAGGTATGGACTATGGTGAGACTTATGCCCCCGTTGGTAGACTTGAGTCCATTCGCATCTTACTTGCCTATGCTAATCATCATGATATCACCTTGTACCAAATGGACATTAAAAGTGCTTTTCTAAATGGTGAAATAGAGGAGGAAGTTTATGTTAAACAACCTCCCGGCTTTGTCAATCCTAAGAAACCCAATCATGTTTACAAACTTCACAAAGCTCTTTATGGTCTTAAACAAGCTACTAGAGCATGGTATAAATGTTTGACCAAGTTCCTTATTGAAAAAGGCTTTGAAATTGGGAAAATTGATTCTACACTTTTTACTAAAAGGGTTAATGGAGAACTATTTGTGTGCCAAATCTATGTTGATGATATTATATTTGGTTCAACTAACCCTCATTTTAGTGAAAAGTTTGGAAAGCTAATGTCGGAGAAGTTTGAGATGTCTATGATGAGTGAACTCAAATTCTTTCTTGGATTGCAAATCAAGCAAACTAAGGAAGGAACTTTTGTCTCTCAAACCAAGTACACCAAGGACTTATTCAAGAAGTTCAATATGCAAGAATGCAAAGGTATGACTACACCCATGCCTACTAGTGGACATCTTGACTTAACCAAAGATGATGAACCGGTTGTTCAAAAGGTTTATTGCTCTATGATTGGTTCATTGTTATATCTATGTTCTTCACGTCCCGATATTATGCTAAGTGTGTGCATGTGTGCACGATATCAAGCTGCTCCTAAAGAATGTCATCTTAAGGCCGTGAAAAGGATAGTGAGATACTTAATCCATACACCAAATTTTGGCATTTGGTATCCTAAGAGGGCCTCCTTCGATCTTGTTGGCTACTCCGACTCGGACTATGCCGGAGACAAGGTTGATAGAAAGTCCACTTCGGGTACTTGTCAATTTCTTGGTAGATCTCTTGTGTCTTGGTCTTCCAAGAAACAAAACTTGGTATCCTTATCTACCGCCGAAGCGGAATACATTGCCGCTGGTTCATGTTGTTCTCAATTACTTTGGATGACCCAAACTCTTAAAGATTATGGGATATATGTGAAACATGTTCCATTGCTTTGTGATAATGAAAGTGCTATCAAAATTGGTCATAATCATGTGCAACATTCTCGAACTAAGCATATTGAAGTTCGTCATCATTTCATTAGAGATCATGTTGCTAAGGGTGACATTGATCTTAAGCATGTTCGCACCGAAAAGCAATTAGCGGATATATTCACTAAACCTCTTGATGAGAAAGTGTTTTGCAGGTTAAGAGGAGAATTGAACATCATTGATGCTTCAAACTTGGAGTAGAAACTCCATTGGATACATGCAAGACATGAGCTTATGCCTAATCCTTGATATCTCTCTTATGATGGAAATCTTATGTCTTGGATATATTTGAATCTTGCATGTTATCTAACCCTTGTAGGTACTTGGTTGAATCAAATTCCATGAGGTTGTAATCTACTCATATCTTGAGCAATCTCTACGTCACCAAGTCTCTACACAAAGGTGGTTGAAGACAAGGAAGCACGAAACTATTCAAACATATCCTTTGACAAATTCTATGTTGAGATTCATGACTGTCATTTTTGGATACACAAGTGCTCTTCCTTGCAAGAACTAACCCATGTAGGTAGATGGACTCAAATTCCAAGTGGTGCTCCAAATTCTTGATGAGCTACATCAACCGTGAGCAACCCATGCAAGTTCAACTACATGGACATCACCACCAACCAAGGTATGTTATTCCATCTTAGAGAAGCTTTACTCCAAGCCATGAGCTAAAGCAACTGGACAAGATGTGAATACATCAAGATGCCAAAACGAAAAATGGTAACCCCATTTTGAGCTTAAACGATGAGTATGACCTATGATCAAGTGATCTCACTTGACTCCTAAGTCAATATACTCTAACATAGGTGACTTTGTCGCCGACCATCTCTAGATGAAGTTCTCTTATGTTCTCTTTTGTGTTTTTGCATTCGTCTCATGCATATTTGTTTCCCCTTTCAAAAAAAACTTCATCTAGATTCCTTTCTGTTTGCACTGCATTTTCTGCATCAAATTCCTTGCATATCATTCAGTAAATTCCTTGCAAATCTTTGTGAGATCTTATTAGTCTAGTGAGTGAAGGTGACAAGTGTTTTCTCTGCGATGAACTCGGTTTCACCGATTTGTTGTTTTTGGTCCAACCGAATCCTTTCGGTGCAACCGAAGCATACCTCTCGCTGCCACTGACTTCACAACAGGAAAAACAGTCTGCCACTTATTCTGTGTTTCTTCTGATCCAGCTCCACTCAATGAATCTTGTCCTCTACAAGCATCACATTTTTTTATTGCTTTATGTTGTGACTCAAGGATCAAACCCATTCACGACAAATTCCAGAGGAAAAGAGAGAGATTACATCTTTATCAAGCCCTTCTTGGAAATTGATGTCAAAGGGGGGGAGAGAGATCACATCAAAGCTTATCTTTTAGAGAGAGAGATCACATCAGAGAGAGAGTATCACCTTCTCAGGGGGAGAGAGATCCTTCAGGGAGAGAGAGAGAGAGAGAGAGATCCAGGGGAGAGAATACTAGTAGAATGTATTTCTCAAGGATCCCAGATGCTTGGTGTTCAAGAGGAGAGATGCCACATGTCTTCTTGAGGGGAAAGACATGTTCATATGTGCTTATTTGCATTAGCTCTGTTCATTTATATCTTTCAACTCTGATTTTCTGTTCCCTATCTTCTCCCAGTATCCTATGCTAGATTCAGGGGGAGCAAGACATCTAAGGGAAAGAAATCATCTAAATTCATTGCATATCTTTACTCTTGGGGACATGTCTAATCCAATGTAGTACTTAGTACTCACTCTCTACATGTCATCCCAGTCTTGGTATTCTTGTGGTTTCTTTTGTTTGCTCTGGCTAGTAGATATATTTGTGTTATCTAACCTTGTTTACGCAGATTCATTCCGTCCTAAGCCAACTCAAGATTACAAGGTAAGTATATGCATCACAATCATGTGTATGAGAAATTCTTGCTGATGTACATACTGTTTGCAAGGACTCATGGGCATGAAGGTATTTCCTTTAATACTTTTTGCTCTGATGCATATGGCCAAGATACATGTAACACATTGCCTACTCTATCATGGTTATGCTATCACATGCTTCTATATTCCATATTCACATGATTGCATACATGTACGGGGAGCCTATGCTTGTTACATGTCTTTCCAAAGCTTTACTTGTTGTTCTTTATATCTTTATCTAAAGCTTTGATGTATGTTGTCATCAATTACTAAAAAGGGGGAGATTGAAAGCACAAGTGCTCCCTAGGTGGTTTTGGTAATTAATGTCAACATATCTCTTGTTGGACTAACACTTTTATCTAGTATGTTTCAGATAAGTTCAACAATGGAGTGGCATGGACTAAAGGATGTGGGAACTCCTTCAAGATGCTAAGGACAAAGGATTGGCTCAAGCTTCAAGCTCAAGACTCTTCATTTTACATTTTAGTGATCCAAGATCACATTGAGTCTATAGGAAAAGCCAATACTATCAAGGAGGGATGAGGTGTTGCTTAATGAGCCTCTTGCTTCAAGTGCTTAGTGATATGCTCCAAATACCCTCAACTACTTTCCCACTTCCACACATATGTCCTAAACCTAAAGTCAAACTCGGCCCCACTGATTCTTCATATCCGACGTCACCGAGTTTGGATGTCTTAGCCACTGCCACAAACCCTAGGCAAATCGGTCTCATCGATAGGGATCTCAGTCTTACCGAGATGGGATTGTAATCTCTCTGTGTATGTCCATTATCAAAATCGGTCTCACCGAGTTTGAGCAATCGGTACTACCGAGATTACAATGCAAACTTTCTGGTTAACTTATTACTAAAATCGGTCTCACAGAGTTTGTGTAATCGGTCCAACTGAGTTTGCCTGACCAACTCTCTGGAAAGCTTATTACTAAAATCGGTCTCACCGAGTTTGTGTAATCGGTCTTACCGAGATTATGTTATGCCCTAACCCTAACCGAATCGGTCTCACCGAGTTGCATTTCGGTCCCACCGAAAATCCTAACGATCACTAGATTTGCTGAATCGGTCCGACCGAGTTTGATGATTCTGTCCCACCGAGTTTGGTAAATTGTGTGTAACAGTTAGATTTTGTGTGGAGGCTATATATACCCCTCCACCTCCTCTTCATTCATGGAGAGAGCCATCAGAACGAACCTACACTTCCAGCATCCTATTTCTGAGAGAGAACTACCTACTCATGTGTTGAGGCCAAGATATTCCATTCCTACCATATGAATCTTGATCTCTAGTCTTTCCCAAGTTGCTTTCCACTCAAACCCTCTTTCCACCAGATCCAAATCCTATGAGAGAGAGTTGAGTGTTGGGGAGACTATCATTTGAAGCACAAGAGCAAGGAGTTCATCATCGACACACCATTTGTTACTTCTTGGAGAGTGGTGTCTCCTAGATTGGCTAGGTGTCACTTGGGAGCCTCGGACAAGATTGTGGAGTTGAACCAAGGAGTTTGTAAGGGCAAGGAGATCGCCTACTTCGTGAAGATCTACGGCTAGTGAGGCAAGTCCTTCGTGGGCGACGGCCATGGTGGGATAGACAAGGTTGATTCTTCGTGGACCCCTCGTGGGTGGAGCCCTCCGTGGACTCGCGCAACCGTTACCCTTCGTGGGTTGAAGTCTCCATCAACGTGGATGTACGATAGCACCACCTATCGGAACCACACCAAAAACATCCGTGTCTCCAATTGCGTTTGAATCCTCCAAAACCCTTCCCTTTACATTCTTGCAAGTTGCATGCTTTACTTTCCGCTGCTCATATACTCTTGGCATGCTTGCTTGTTATGTATTGTAAATGTTAAACTTGTGCCTAAACTCCACTTAAACTTTAAAAAGGTTAAAAACTGCAACTTTGGTACTTAGTGTCTAATCACCCCCCTCTAGACACCTCTTCTCAAGGTCCTACAGAAGGCCATGGCTAAGAAGCCTGCTCACAAGCCAAGTGCTTCACCCTCAATGCCCTCACGGCTAGATTCTTCAAAGCCCTCACAACCTACTCAAATTGCTCCTCCTTCAAAGTCATCAGCTCCTCCGTCAAAGTCCTCAGCTGCTCCAACTAAATCCTCAGCACTTGTGCATGTCGCCACGTGCCAAAGGACTACATGCATCTCAATTGCTTCAGGAGCGTCTGCAAGTTCCTCTGTTACACCAAATTCCTCAACTAGCCCATCTCTACTGAAGAAAAAGGCCACTGCTGGACAAGGCCTTCGACCAAGTCCTCACAAGAAGCGGGTCGCCTTTCAAGTGCCCACTGATGATGAAGAACTTGCCGAAATCATCAAAGACAGGAAGGCCAGGGCCGCTAGAGCCAAAGGAAGCAATGTGCCGATGTTACTGGATCCAAAGTTGATCCTAGATTTCATCGATCTATGGCACAAGGACCCAAACACGCCTTCGCCAGAGATGAACCTCACTCCTGGTCAAAGTCATGTTCTGACTGCCTTCATTGAAGAAGAAAAATGGAAATATGAAGAAGGAAGAAGAGTGAAGAAAGTGCAGTACAAGAAGCAGCGCTACCTAAAGGACAATGTCCTCACTCTTTCCCCTGAACAACTCATTGCATTACAAGCTGAGATCAAGCAACTGAGTGATGAATTTGATCGCTACTATGCTGACTGGCTTGGAGCCAAAGTCAGATTTGTGAAGATTACTGATAAACTCACTTCAAATGTTGCAGCCCCAACGCAACAAGAAAATCTTCAGGCTGAAGCATCTGTATAGCCTACTGAAGAGCATGCCAGCACCGTTGATGACAATCAGGCTGCTAAAGAAAATGAAAGTACCAGGGCTGATGACTGCATTCCAGTCGCTAAAGAAATTGCCAGGGCAACCACTAGTGTTGCGCCATAATAAAAAGAAGAAGTCAGGGCAACTGCATTAGTTGTGCCTGAAGAAATTCAACCAAATTCCTCTGCTCCTCCTGCGCCTACACCAACTCTGATACTTCCATCTGCATCAGATGTGAAGAAGACCAAGGCTGCAGAGCGTGCAGCTGTGAAGAAAAGGAAGACATCAGCTTCATCAGATTCTTCAGCTCCGAAGAAGATGAAGCCATTGACTAGCTCACTTGACAACCCGATTGATGCCGTTCCTGTCTCACTCATGCCATAAAAGGACCTTGTTCCTTTTGATGAAGATTATGTGATTCCCAGTGAATTAGATGAAGAAATTCCTTCTGCTGCTTCGTCAGAGCAGTTGGATGAAGAAATTGAAGTGGATGAAATCCCTTCAACACCAGTTGTCTCCTCGCCTATGCCTCAGTTTACTGCTGAAGAGGCCGATATTGAAGAAATGGAAGATGAAGATGTGGACATTGGATGTACCACACCCGTGTTGAATGATGACTTTTGGGACAGTCAACACCCCAACTCTCCACTGTTCGCCCCACTTCAATGAATTCCTAGATCCCCTGTCGTTACTGAAGTACAAATGGGATCTGAAGAGCCTCATGCAACCCCATCTGTCCATGAAGAAATTCCAGCCACTAGTGCTGATGAAAATGTAAATGAAGAATTGAAGACCCAGGCTGCAGCTGAAAAAGAGCCTGAAATTCCTCAGCCTGTGGATCCTGAGATTGAGATTCCTGAGGTGGTGATGCAATTGACTGATACTCCTCGGTCCAAGCCAAAGGATCCCTTCTCAAAGAAGCAAAAATTCAAGGATGATGATTTCTTCGGCGAGCATGTTTTCTTCACTGAATTCAATTCTTATGACTCTACTCGTCTTAGAAGGAAGCGCTTTTGGAATGCCAGCCATGCCAATTTCTATTCTTCACTGCTTTTCAACAAAGACAAAGTCTTCGACCACGAGCATATTCCTCACGTGGACATGGAATCAATGCCTTGTTTCTTGCTAGTCCTCAGTATGCTTCATGATGCAGGACTACTAAACTTTTGCTCTGACATTGATGATTGGAATGAAGAGCTTATTCTTCAGTTCTACGCAACGCTGCACATCACAGGTGATGCTGATGATATCAACACTTGGGTGTTGGACTGGATGACCAAAAATACTCATTATAAGGCACCGACCTCTGAATTACTTCATGCCCCGCCAATCAGTCCTCCACCTGAAGGTGCTCATTGTCTGTACCAAGAACCTGAACTTACTGCTCATTATATGCAAGTGCTTATGAAGCCTCTGAAGCCCGGTCAAGCCCCAAGGACTAATTTTCCCGTGAAGGAATTATTGTATGTGCCAATAACAGTCTATCGCATTCTGACGAAGACTTTGAGTCCTATAAAAGGCCACGACTCATCTGATGAGGAAATTGTTGGCATCATGAAGAATCTGCTATTCAACATCATGCATGACATCCCTGTCAATTATCATGATTTCTTCATGAGGACTCTAGCAAACGCTGCACTTTCTCCGTTTGAGCTGAAGCGTTATGCTCCTTGAATTATGAGATTCCTCAGAACAAGATCTTCACTCAACTACAAAGCTGACTTTCAGAATCACCTCAGCTACTTGCCCCCAATTGAAGTCCTCAAGCGGACACATTCCTCGGCTGATGAAAAGGGCAAGGCACCGACTATTATCGATGAAGGCATTCGTCCATTGGATGGTCAGTTTCGCAAAGCTGCATCTTATTCCACCAATGATGACTCTACCACTCATGATTCTGTTGCCAATGCATCCAAGCAAAATCCTCAAGCCACTGCTCCTCGTGTGATGACAGATCATGAGCTGCTTCTTAGTCTTCACCAGAAGGTGGATCGAAACCACAAATGGGTCAAGCATCAGTTTGGTTCTATTCTTCACAACATGACTTCTACACATAATGCAGAGAAGAAAAACCATTACTACCTCCATGAAGTCTTCGATCGCACCTGGGCTATTCTGTCACATCTCTATGGTGAAGAAGATCTGAAGCAAATGGGTTTCAAAGAAGATTTTGACTGGTCTGCTCCTCCACCGAAGAAATACAAGAAAGTAAAGGTTCCTCCCTTGGTAGCAAGTTTGTTTTCTTCATCACGCGACACCAACGAGTATGAATACTTGGACGACACTGCGGCAGGCCCTACAACAACACACGACCCCAACAACGCTGGCGCTCCTCCATCATCATGATATTCTTCAGGGGCGTTAGTCCTCATTTTTGACCCTTTTGGTCATTCGATGACAAAGGGGGAGAAATTTGAGTTAGTCTTTAAGCGGGTCTATCTTATATGGGCGTTTTTTTGCTAAGTTACAACTCTCGTTCTTTTGATGACTTTGCTGGATCAAGTTGTAAACTTAAACTCTATGGTGGCCTGATACTCTTGTTGAGTTCTTCTGCATGCTTATTCCTCATTACTGTCAATGCACGCATGCTGAATTATATCATTCACCATATTTCATCATGTAATTCAAATTCTTCATATTATATGACTAATGTGTGTACGAATTACAAGATATAGGGGGAGATCTCCATGATTCTACTCTTCAAATGTGCATTGCTTCAAAAGCAAATTCCTCACTATGCACATCTTCAGGAGGAGTTCTTCTATATCTTGCAATCAAATTCCTCAATATCAGTATTTACACTTCATATGTTTATCCCCATTGAAAACTTAACCTATATTGTCATCAGTCACCAAAAAGGGGGAGATTGTAAGTGCATCTAGTGCCCCTTAGTGATTTTGGTGCATTGAAGACTTATAGGTTAAGGGACTGATGCGTTTGTGAGTGTACACAGGTCTATAAGTCTACGGGGAGTTTGATATTTACAGAGAATGTCAACCCCTAAAAATGAAGTTCTTCGACCGAAGACTTTGGATTTCTGAATACTTTCTGAAGACTTTGAAAGTGAAGAAATTGGTGTGACCTTGAAGACCTGGAATTCATTCAAGGAACATGAAGCGTGAAGACTTTTGTTTTCGCAGTTTCATTTTCTCCTTCTTGAGTCATAGGAAACACCGTACTGTTAAAGGGGGTCGAGGAAATACTAAGGAAAAGTTTCCATGTGATGCTCAACTGAAAATCCTACACCTACCAATCCCTTCGAGTGAAGCCACTGGAAATCTCATACAGTTCAGTCAATTTCTTCAGTGACAGAGATGAAGTTCTTCTGGTCGCTGAGGAATTTGTTCTGACTGAGGAGTTAGGAATTCGCCAGTGCGGATTACCTACACAGTGAGGAACATGATAGCCCTGAGGAATTTGAGAATCAAAATTCCGACCGTTGTTGTGCTACGCGCCAGCTGTCCCAAAATATCCTACCACCTAACGGTCATATCAGACAAGGGCATTTATGTCTTATCATGTCGGGCTGCTCCCTAGGCTATAAATAGCTGCCCTCTACAACCACTAGCTCGTTGGCTGCTCCGAGAGAAACTAACACTTGTCATTTGAGAGCATCCCATCCTCCGAGGACTTTGAGTGAAAATCATCAAGTGAGTAAAAGCCGAAACCCAAACCCAAACACCTTCAAACCCAAAGTGATTGAGCATCACTGAAGAGATTGATCCTGCGTGGATCTGACGCTTGTTACCTTTGAAGACTGTGCTTCTTCCAGACGGTTTGGCCTCATGGTATATAGCATTCAAGATGAATTGTGGATCGCCGAGTGACCTAGTCTGTGAAGGTTTGGAAGTCACCTGAAGACTTACCACGAGTTATTGAGCGAGGTATGTGTGACCTTAGCTCAAGGAGAATACGGTGAGGAGTGTGTGTCCGGAACTGTGTGTACTCAGGTTTAAATACCTAGCCACTCCAACCAAACGTACAACAGAGACAACAGTTGGAACTCGTCTACCAAATCATTGTCTTCACCAAGCTTACTGGTTCTATCTCCTCAACTCTTTCATTTCCTCATAACTGTGTTGTGTGCTTGTTCATATCTGTTTGAAGACTTTGACTGAAGACTTTGTCAATTTCCTCAGTTCAATTTCTTCAATCTGTCCGTCTTGATCCTATGTTATCCTGTGTTTACGCTTTCTGTACTCTGTGCTTGTCTCCATTTCATCATGATGACTATGCTTGTGTTCTGTTATGTTTACTTTTGAGTACTTATTCTGCTGCAAGTAGTTCTTCGCTAAGGAATTTCCTCACCAGCAAATTCCTCAGTGAAGAATTCATAAAAATTGCCTATTCACCCCCCCTCTAGTCGATATAACGCACTTTAAAAAATGATGAAGAATTTGAATGCTTTGCTGAAATGATTAGGCTAGTCTTTTTGCGTACTCGCTTGACTGATATCTTGAAAATGCCTCCTTATGCAACGTATGTAAAAGACATTATCACCAATAAGAGAAAAATACCAAATGTTGATGATGTCGCTTGAAGCTACGTCGGTTTTTCCCCAAAGAGGAAGGGATGATGCATCACAACGGTGGTAGGTATTTCCCTCAGATATGAAACCAAGGTTATCGAACCAGTAGGAGAACCAAGCAACACAACATAAACAACCCCTGCACACAAAGAACAACATCTCACAACCCGACGTGTTAAAGGGGTTGTCAATCCCTTTCGGGGTACGATGCTTCAAGATCGGCAAAGGACGTGAGGTAAATTTGTAGATAGGATAAATAGATCACGAAACAAATAAATTGCAGCAAGGTATTTTTGTATTTTTTGGTTTAATAGATCTGAAAATAAACGCAAGGAAAAAGTAGATCGCAAGGCAAATATATGAGAAAGAAGACCCGGGGGCCGTAGGTTTCACTAGTGGCTTCTCTCGAGAAAAATAACAAACGGTGGGTGCACAAATTACTGTTGGGCAATTGATAGAACTTCAAATAATCATGACGATATCCAGGCAATGATCATTACATAGGCATCACGTCCAAGATTACTAGACCGACTCCTGCCTGCATCTACTACTATTACTCCACACATCGACCGCTATCCAGCATGCATCTAGTGTATTAAGTTGAACGAAAAACAGAGTAATGCAATAAGAATGATGACATGATGTAGACAAGATACGCTTATCTATTGCGGTAGATATGGATCCCGTCTTTTTATCCTTAGTAGCAATGATACATACGTGTCGGTTCCCTTTCTGCCACTAGGATCAAGCACCATAAGATCGAACCCACTATCGGGCACCTCTTCCGATTGCAAGATAAACATATCAAGTTGGCCAAACAAAACCCAAATATCGGAGAAGAAATATGAGGCTATAAGAGATGAAAGAACTCAAATAACTTTCATGGATATAAAAAGATATAACTAATCATAAACTCGAAGTTCATGAGATCCCAACAAACACACCGCAAAAAGGACTTACATCATATGGATCTCCAAGAGATCATTGTATTGATAATCAAGAGAGAGAGAGAGAGGAATCCATCTAGCTACTAACTACGGACCCGAAGGTCTACAAAGAATTGCTCACGCATCATCGAAGAGGCACCAATGGAAGTGGTGAACCCCTCTGTGATGGTGTCTAGATTGGATCTCGTGGTTCTGGACTCTGCGACGGCTGGATGAAAATTTCGTTGACTCCCCTAGGGTTTCTGGAATATTGGGCTATTTATAGAGCAAAGAATCAGTCCAGGGGGCACCCGACATGGGAACAACCCACCTGGGCGTGCCTAGGCCTCCTGGCGCGCCCTGGTGGGTTGTCCCCTCCTAGGGACTCCCCCAGGTGCAACCAGGGCCCATTGTGTTCCTTCTAGCCCATAAAAATCATCGTAAATTGGCGTGGCATTTGGACCTCATCTGGTATTGATTTCCTGCGATGTAAAAAACATGCAGAAAACAGCAACTGGCACTTGGCACTATGTCAATAGGTTAGTACCAAAAAATGATATAAAATGATTATAAAACATCCAAGATTGATAATAAAACAACATGGAATAATAAAAAATTATAGATACATTGGAGACGTATCAGCATCCCCAAGCTTAACTCCTGCTCGTCCTCGAGTAGGTAAGTGATAAAACAGAATTTTTGATGTGGAGTGTTGTTTATCATGTCATATCATATTCTTTTCTTCATAGCATGGACATTTGGACTTTTATGTGATTCAAAGCAATAGTCTAGTTTTGACATAATAATTTACATACTCAAGCATATCAACAAGCAACCATGTCTTTCAAAATATCAATGCTAAAACAAGTTATCCCTAGCCCGTCATGATCAAACATTGATCCATTCATGAAACACACTTGAATATTAGCTACACCCAATACTTAAGTACGATCATATTGTCCCCTAGTTGGTGCTTTTATAAGAGAGGATGGGGACTCAATTTCAAATTTTTTTGCATAAAGTAAAAGAAAGGACCTTCATAGAGGGAAGTAGGGATTTGTAGAAGTGCGAGAGCCCAAAGCGAAAAAATAGAGATAAAAACATTTTGGGAGGTGTATCCATCCCACCAACGAAAACGACTTGGAGCATCCCAACACTTTCGATGCTAGATATATCATCAGCGGTTCCCAAATAGAAAATAAAGTTGATTCCTTTTTCCACCATAACTTTCACTTTCCATGGCTAGCCGTATCCACGGGTGCCCTCCATACCAACACTTTCCAAGGAATTTATTATTTGACAACATAAAGTAAATTCATTCTTGCATTTCGGGACTGGGCATCCCTAAAACCTTTGCCTTACTCTTGTGCAATGACAAGTGAATAAACACTCGTCGTGAGAATAACACATCTAGCATGGAAAATATTAGTTACCCATTACCGTTCCGCGATCAAAACAAACACACAAAAGAGAAGTTCATTTTGAAAATTAGAGATGGCACATGCAAATTTGCTTAGAACGGCAAATGCATACCGTATATAGGTAGATATAGTGGACTCATGTGGCAAAACTGGTTTAAAGGATTTTGGATGCACAAGTAGAGGTCATACTTGGTGCAAAATAAAGGCTAGCAAAAAGATTGGGAAGCGGCCAACCAAGAAACGAATAATCTCATAAGCAAGCATTAAGCATAATTAACACCGAATAATGCACCACAAGCAGGATATTATTTTCATTCCATGATTATTGACTTCTGTGCATGCATAGGGAATCACAAACCTTAACACCAATATTCTTACTAGAGCACAATTACTCACCAACATGACTCACATATCACATCATCATATCTCAAAACTATTACTAAGAATCAAGTTTATTTTGTCCAATGATCTTTATGACATATATTTTATTCTTTATTTATCCTTCTTGGAATCTATCACTTTGGACTAATTTTCATGTGTTGCTTTTCATAAGCTCAAACAAATATAAGTCAAGATCATGAGCATAACATATTTTCTTTCTCTCAAAATAATTTAAGTGAAGCAAGAGGGAATTTCTTCAAAATTTTACGAACTCTCAAATAAATCTAAGTGAAGCAAGATAGCATTTCTTCAAAAATACTAAGCACACCGTGCTCAAAAAGACATAAGTGAAGCACGAGAGCAAGTCCATTGCTCATAAAAATTTAAGTGAAGCATAGAGAGCAATTCTAACAAGTCATGGCATAATTTTGACTCTCTCAAATAGATGTGTCTAGCAAGGATTGATGACTTAAAACACAAAATAAAACAAGCAAAGACACATACCATACAAGACGCTCCAAGAAAAACACATATCATGTGACGAATAAAAATATAGACTCGAGTAAAATACCGATGGTCGGTAGAATAAAGAGGGGATGCCACTCGGGGGCATCCCCAAGCTTAGTTGGTTGCTCATTCTTGGATAATAGCTTGGGATGCCGGGGCATACCCAAGCTTAGTCTCTTCTATCCTTCTTTCATCCATCGTAAGATAACCCAAAACTTGAAAACTTCAATCACACAAAACTCAGCAAAACCCTTGTGAGATCCGTTAGTAAAAGAAAGCAAACCACTACTATAAGTGCTGTGTCAAACCAATTCTTATTTTGTTTTTGTATTATATCTTGAAATTGTGTTAAGTCGGCTAGAGGGGGGTGAATAGGCGATTTTTACAAATTCGTCACTGAGAAATTTCAGGGTGAGGAAATTATTAAGTCACGAACAACTAGCAGCAGAATAAGCACTCAGGTATAAGCATAACAGAGCAATAGCAGAGTCATCATGATGAAATGAAAAACAACCTCAGTGTACAAAAAGTGTAAACATAGGATAAGCAGGCTGAAGACAATGTGACTGAAGAAATTGGATTGAGGAAATAGAGAAAGTCTTCAGTCAAAGTCTTCAAACAGTAATGATCAGGTTCATCAACACATGAATGAGGAAATGAAAGGGTTGAGGAAATAGAACCAGTAGGCTTGGTGAAGACAATGATTTGGCAGACCAGCTCCAACTGTTGTGACAGTTGTACGTCTGGTTGCAGCGGCTGAGTATTTAAACTCAAGGACACACAGTACCGGACACACAGTCCTCACTGTATTCTCCTTGAGCTGAGATCACACAGACCTCGCCCAACACTCGTGGTAAGTCTTCAAAGGTGACTTCCAAACCTTCACAGACTTGGTCACTCGGTAATCCACAATTCCTCTTGGATGCTTAGACCATGATGCCTAACCTTCTGGAGGATACACAGTCCTCAAAGGTAACAAGCGTCAGTTCCACACAGGAACAATCTCGTCAGTGATGCTCAATCACTTTGGGTTTGTAGGTGTTTGGGTTTGGGATTTGGGTTTTCCTCGCTTGATGATTTTCGCTCAAAGTCCTCGGAGGATGGGATGCTCTCAATTGACAAGTGTCAGTTTCTCTCAGAGTAGCCAACCAGCTAGTGGTTGTAGGGGGCGGCTTTTATAGCCTAGGGAGCAGCCTGACATGATAAGACATAAATGCCCTTCAATTATATGATCGTTAGGTGGTAGGATATTTTGGACAGCTGGCGCGTAGCATAGCAACGGTCGTATTTGAGGTAAGAATTCCTCAGGGCTATCATGTTCCTCACTGTGTAGGCAATCCGCACTGGCGAATTCCTAACTCCCCCGTCAGAACAAATTCCTGAGAGACCAGAAGATCTTCGTCTCTGTTACTAAAGAAATTGACTGAACTGATATGAGATTTCCAATGGCTTCACTCGAAAGGATTGGGTAGGTGTAGGATTTTGAGATGAGCATCACTTGGAAATCAGTTTCCCTAGTATTACCTCGACCCCCTTTAACAGTGCGGTGTTTCCTATGACTCAAGAAAGAGAAAATGAAACTACGAAAACAAAAGTCTTCATGCTTCATAATCCTCGCATGAATATCCAAGTCTTCAAGGTCACACCAATTTCATCACTTTCAAAATCTTCAGGAGAACCAAAGTCTTTAGCTGAAGACATTCATTTTTAGGGGCCGACTTTCACTGTAAATATCAAACTCCTCGTCGACTTATAGAGCCTGTGTACACACAAACATATTAGTCCCTTAACCTATAAGTCTTCAATACACCAAAATCACTAAGGGGCACTAGATGCACTTACAATATCCCCCTTTTTGGTGATTGATGACAATATAGGTTAAGCTTTGAACGGGGATAAACATATTAATTCAAAGTGCTCAATATTGAGGAATTTGATTGCAAGATATAGAAGAACTCCCCCTGAAGATGTGCATAGTGAGGAATTTACTTTTGAAGCAATGCACATTTGAAGAGTAGAATCATGGAGTCTCCCCCTATATCTTGTAATTCATACACGCATTTAACATAACAAATGAAGAATCTGAAATGCATGATGAAATATGGTGACTGATGTAATTCAGCATGCGTGCATAACATATGAGGAAATAGCATGTAGAAAAACAGAGCTAAAAGTATCAGGTCACCATTGGACTTAAGTTTACAACTCCATCCAATAAACAGTTCAGAAGAGCGAGAGTTGTAACGTAACAAAAAGGACGCCCCTGAAGACTAACTCAAAAGACTAACTCAAATTTCTCCTGCTTTGTCATCAAATTACCAAAAGGGACGAAAAGTGAGGACTAACGCCCCTGAAGAATATCATCACGAAGTTGATGGAGGAGCGTCAGTGTTGTTGGGGTCGGTTGTTGGAGTAGGGCCTGCCGCAGTGTCATCCAAATCTTCATTTTCATCGGTCTCACGCGATGAAGAAAATGAGTTGGCCACCAAGGGAGGAACCTTGACTTTCTTGAATTTCTTCGCCGGCGGCTTAGACCAGTCAAAGTCCTGCGTGAAGCCCATCTGCTTGAGATCTTCTTCACCGTAGAGATGAGTTAGAATAGCCCAGGTGCGATCAAATACTTCATGGAGGTAGTAGTGGTTCTTCTTCACTCAATTATGTGTAGCAGTCATGTTGTGAAGAATTGAACCAAACTGACGCTTGACCCATTTGTGATTGCGATCGACCTTCTGATGAAGACTGAGGAGAAGCTCATGATCAATCATCACCCTTGGAGCTGTGCCTTGAGGATTTTGCTTGGAAGCATTGGCAGTAGAATCATGAGTGGCAGAGTCATCATTGGTGGAGTACGATGCAACTTTGCAGAACTGTCCATCCAATGGAGGAACGCCTTCATCAACAATAGCAGTGGACTTGCCCTTTTCATTAGCTGAGAAAAACATCTACTTGAGGACTTCAATGGGGGGCAAGTAGCTGCCATGGTTGAGTGTGTCATCCTTGTAATTGATTGAAGACCTTGATCTGAGGAATCTCATAATCCAGGGAGCATAAGGCTTCAATTCAAACGGAGACAATGCAACATTTGCCATAGTCCTCATGAAAAAGTCATGGTAGTTTATTGGAATACCATGCATGATGTTGAATAGAAGATTCTTCATGATGCCAATGACTTCTTCTGCATTAGAGTCGTGGCCTTTGATAGGACTCAATGTCTTGGTTAGGATGTGATACACAGTCCGTGGCACATATTGCAATTCCTTCATGAGGAATTTGGTTCTTGGGGCTTCGCCTGGCTTCAGCGGCTTCATCAACACTTGCATGCAGTGATTTGTGAGTTTAGGTTCATGATACATACGATGCGCACCTTCAAGGGGAGGACTGACAGGCAGGGCATGAAGCAATTCAGATGCCGGTGCTTTGAAGTGAGTGTTCTCTGTCATCCAGTCCAACACCCAAGAATTTATATCATCATAATCTCCTGTGATGTGAAGCATAGGAATTGAATAATTAGTTCTTCATTCCAATCACATATATCAGTGCAGAAGTTGAGCAATCCAGCGTCATGAAGAACACTGAGGACTGTGTGAAGCATGGCAGTGATTCCATATCCACATGAGGAATATGCTCATGGTCAAAGACTTTGTCCTTATCAAAAAGCAGGGAAGAATATAAGTTTGCTTGGCTGCCAGTCCAGAAGCGCTTCCTTCTAAGACAAGCAGAGTCATATGGGTTGAATTCTGTGAAGAACACATGCTCATGGAAGAATTCATCAGCTTTGAACTTCGGCGTCTTTGAGAATGGATTCTTTGGCTTCGGCTGAGGAGTATCAGTCAATTGCAGCACAGCTTCAGGAATCACATTCTCAGGAACCACAGGCTGAGGAATTTCAGTTTCTTCTTTAGTTGTAGCCTGGGTCTCCATTTCTTTAGCAGCTTTATCATCAGCACTAGTGGCTGGAATTTCTTCAGGAATGGAAGGAGTAGTGCGAGTTTCATTAGAGCCCCATTTGAACTTCAGTATGTACGGGGGACTGAGGAATTTGTTGCTGTGGCGTGAGCAAGGGAGAGTTGGGGTGCTGACTTTCCCAAAAGTCATTATTCATCACAGGCGTGGTGCTCCCAATGTCCATGTCTTCATCTTCTTCATCCATTTCTTCAACGCCTGCCTCTTTAGCCGTGAACTGAGGCATGGGCGATGATGCCAGAGGGGTTGAATATTGCCCACTTCAATTTCTTCATCCATCTGCTCTATCGAAGCAGCAAAAGGATCTTCTTCATCGGATTCACTTGGAATCACATAATCTTCACCAAAAGGAATGATTTCCTTTGATGGCATGCTTGAGAGAGGAACAACATCAATTGGATTTTCAAGTGAGTTGGTCAAAGTCTTCGCCTTCTTGAGAGCAGAAGACTCTGAGGAAGCAGATGCTTTCCTTTTCTTCAGAGCAGCTCGCTCCACAGCCTTGGTTTTCTTCACTTCTAATGTCGAAGGAAGAATAGGACTTGGTGTTGGCGTTGGTGCAGGAGGAGCAGAGGAAATTGGTGCAATTTCTTCAGGCACAACTGATGTAGTTGTCCTTACATGTTCAGTTTCCATAGGCGCAGCTTCAGATGCTTCAGCTGGCCTGACTTGTTCTTCAGGCGCAACACTAGAGGTTGCCCTGACAATTTCTTCAGCGGCTGGAATTGCGTCATCAACCCTGGTGCTTGCAGTTTTATCAGCAACATGATTTTCATCAGCGGTGTTGGCATGTTCTTCAGTCGGCTGTGCAGATGCTTCAGCCTAAGGAATTTCAATGTGCGTTGGATCAGCAACATTGGAAGTAAGTCCCTTCACCATTTTGACAAATCTGACTTTGGCTCCCATCCATTCTGCCTTGTAGGTGTCAAATTCATCACTGAGTTTCATGATCTCAGATTGCAGAGCGATAAGTTGTTCAGGCGATAGCGTAAGAACTTGTCCTTCAGAAAGCGCTATTTCTTGTACTGGGCTTTCTTCACAGATGTGGCTTTCTCAAATTTCCATTTCTCTTCAGAGATGAAAGCCGTCAACATGTGACTTTGACTAGGTGTGAGGTTTAACTCAAGCAAGGGAGTGTTTGGGTCAGTGTGCCAGAGGTTAATGAAGTCCAAGATCTTCTTCGGATCCAACAGGAGGGGCATAGCATTGCCCTTGGCTCTAGAGGCCCTTTGCTGTCTGTCTTTGATGATTTCGGCTAATTCCTCATCATCAGCTTCGTCATCATCTGACAGCACTTGGAAGGCAACTTGCTTATTGTGAGGACTTGGTCTAGTGCCTCGTCCAGTAGTGGCCTTGGTCTTCAGCAAAGTGGGGCCAGTTGAAGACTGAGGAGGAGCTGAAGAACTTGCAGAAGCTCCTGAGGCAATTGATATGCCTGTGGTCCTTTGGCAAGAGGCAAGATGCACAGGTGCCGAGGACTTTGTTGGAGGAGCTGAGGGTTTTGCAACCTGAGGAACTGAAGCAGCTTGAGGAATATGCCGTGAGGGCATAGATGAGCTTGGCCGTGAGGGCATTGCTGAACTAGGCCGTGAGGGCATTGCTGAGGAAGGTGGTTTGCGAGCAGGCTTCATAGGCATAGCCTTCTTGCTTGTGGAGGCCTCAGCAACGGCAGCAGCTGAGTCTTCATTGAATTTCCTTACTACTTCTTTGGCCTATTTGGCCAACTTGGCTTGCCGCTTGGCCCATTCATCAGCATAATCCCCACCGCGCTTGATGCTAGTGGATCAGCAATTTGGCCAGGTGCTAATGGAGGTCTTGGGCAAGGAGGGTTTAGAGGATATTTCTTCATGTACTTTGGAGTAACATATTTGTATTCCCTCCATTCCTGTGCCCATCTTCGTTCAATTTTCTGAATGCGCACCTTGCGCTCATTCTTCGTTTCCTTTCCATGAGTTGCCTCATCTGGTGTGCAATACCCTGCATAGATGTCACCAGGTATCTCAAAAGCAGTGTTGACTCCCAGTTTCTTCCCTCCCTTCTGAGTCTCTTGCCATCTGCCATTTTCTTCAGCTTACGATTTTGAACTATTGAGTTCTCTGAAGAAGTATGCGGCTTTTCTTCGAGGAATGCTGCAAATGAGTTAAGTCGATGAGAACCTAGTGATTCAGTAGCAGACATGTGTACCTGTGAACAGAGTATAGGTGCAAAGAATTTGGAGAGGTCATATGCGTTCTCAGAAGTTTTTGCAAAACGGAACAAGTTTGAGGAAATTGACCAGATATGTCTTGAAGAATTCCACTAAGTGTTCTTTGACTTAGGTTCTAGAGTTGTGTGGATTGTGAAATTCACACAATTGAGGAATCTTGAGGAAAACGTCACTTAGAGAAATGGATCAAGAACAGATGATTGTGTGAGGTGTTTAGAGTATGGAAGTTGAAGAATAAACACCTTTTGAAGATTTTATGGAAATCATCAGAATCAACAAAGGCAGTAAAAGTAACTTTTAATTACTCTTGACGAAGAACACGACGAACTGAGTGTGCAGATTTGGAAGTTCATCAGTCCAGATCTTCCACGCCCTAACTTGGCAGAGGAAGATAGCTACGGCGGCGGTAGAGTGAAGATGTTCGTGGCCAGCGCGAGTACGATGGCGAAGAGGTCGAGGCAGTGAAGCTCTTCCTCACTGGCGACGATGAAGGTAGCAGCGACGCTATGGCTTGAGAGCTCAAGCAAGGGGAGTGAGATCCATCGGGGTAAATGCAGTCTGAGGAGGGTGAGGGCTATTTATAGTTGAGGTGAAAAACCACTAGTGCGAGGAAAATGGACGAACGTGCCCCTGACCCTTCTCATCCTAGCGACATGTGTCACCCATGTACAATGTGGTGGAGATCGTGGGTGAATAGATAAATATTATCATGGGATGTGTAACAGTTTGAGCGGCAAAAGCCAAAAATTCAGATAAGAATATTTTGAAGTTTTGTTCGCAAATTCTTCAGCTGACAAGGACACAGTGAAGATTTTTAATGGGTTTCAAATTGAACGCACATGAAGAATTTGTGAACAGACTGGGTTGAGCTTCGTATAGAGGGGGAAAGGGTCTGATCACATTCACTTAGTAGAAAAGGCAACTTGAAGAATTAGAAATAAGTGAATGCTGTAGAGGACATAAAAACTCAACTATATATATATATATAGTCAATGAAGAACAACGACGGAAAGAGTGAAGACAATGCAAAGTTTAAGAAATTAAACAACTGAGGAATTTCAAAAATGAAGAAAAACTCAAATTGAAGATTTTCAACTTTGGTTGGTGGCGTAACACACTGTTACGTATTGAGCTTGCCTTGGTTTTCCTCGAAGAGGAGAGGGTGATGCAGCAATAGTAGCGTAAGTATTTCCCTCAGTTTTTGAGAACCAAGGTATCAATCCAGTAGGAGGCTCCTCAAAAGTCCCACGCACCTACACAAACAAACTGAGAACTCGCAACCAACGCGATAAAGGGGTTGTCAATCCCTTCACGGCCACTTACGAAAGTGAGATCAAATAAAGATAGTAAGATAAGATAAATATATTTTTGGTATTTTATAATATAGATACAAAAAGTAAAGATGCAAATAAAAGTAGATTGGAAGCAAATATGATAAGAGATAGACCCGGGGGCCATAGGTTCCACTAGTGACTTCTCTCAAGATAGCATAAGTATTACGGTGGGTGAACAAATTATTATCGAGCAATTGATAGGAAAGCGAATAATTATGAGATTATCTAGGCATGATCATGTATATAGGCATCACGTCCATAACAAGTAGACCAACTCCTGCCAGCATCTACTACTATTACTCCACACATCGACCGACTCCTGCCTGCATCTAGAGTATTAAGTTCATAAGAACAGAGTAACACAATAAGCAAGATGGCATGATGTAGAGGGATAAACTCAAGCAATATGATATAAAACCCATCTTGTTATCCTCGATGGCAACAATAGAATACATGCCTTGTAACCCTTTCCGTCACTGAGTAAGGACACCGCATGATTGAACCCAAAGCTAAGCACCTCTCCCATGGCAAGAAAGATCAATCTAGTAGGCCAAACCAAACTGATAATTCGAAGAGACTTGCAAAGATAACTCAATCATACATAAAAGAATTCAGAGAAGATTCAAATATTATTCATAGATAAACTTGATCATAAACCCACAATTCATCGGATCTCAACAAACACACCGCAAAAAGTGTTTACATCGAATAGATCTCCACAAGAGAGGGGGAGAACATCGTATTGAGATCCAAAGAGAGAGAAGAAGCCATCTAGCTAATAATTATGGACCCGTAGGTCTGTGGTAAACTACTCACAACTCATCGGAAGGGCAAGGATGTTGATGTAAAAGCCCCCCATGGTCAATTCCCCCTCCAGCAGAGTGTCGGCGAAGGCTCCAAGATGGGATCTCGTGGATACAGAAGGTTACGGTGGTGGAAATTGTGTTTCGTCCGCCTCCTGGATGTTTTCAGGGTACGTAGGTGTATATAGAAGGAAGAAGTATGTCGGTGGCCGCCCGAGGGGCCCACAAGACAGGGGGCGCGGCCTATAGGGGGGGCGCCCTCCTGTCTCGTGGGAGCCTCAGCTGCTTCTTAACTTGCACTCCAAGTCCTCTGGATCATGTTCGTTCCAAAAATCACGCTCCCGAAGGTTTCATTCCGTTTGGACTCCGTTTGATATTCCTTTTCTTCGAAATACTGAAATAGGCAAAAAACAGCAATATGGGCTGGGCCTCCGGTTAGTAGGTTAGTCCCAAAAATGAAATAAATGTGTAAAATAAAGCCCATAAACATCCAAAAGGCGTAATATAATAGCATGGAACAATAAAAAATTATAGATATGTTGGAGACGTATCAAGCATCCCCAAGCTTAATTCCTGCTCGTCCTCGAGTAGGTAAATGATAAAAAAGAAAATTTTGATGTGGAATGCTACCTAGCATAATTTATACTGTAATTTTCTTTATTGTGGCACGAATGTTCAGATCCAAATGATACAAAATAAAAGTTCATATTGATAAAATAAATAGTAACACTTCCAGCATACTAATCAAAGTAATCATGTCTTCTCAAAATAACATGGCAAAAGAAAGTTCATCCCTGCAAAATCATATAGTTAGGCTATGCTTCATTTTCGTCACACAAAGATGTTCCCAACTTCTATACCCCCGTTGACAAGCCAAGCTATTGTTTCATACTTAAATAATCTCAAACTTTTTCAACCTTCACGCAATACATGAGCGTAAGCCATGGATATAGCACTATGGGTGGAATAGAATATGATGATGGGGAATGTGTGGAGAAGACAAAAAAGAGGAGAAAGTCTCACATTGACGAGGATAATCAATGGGCTATGGAGATGCCCATCAATTGATGTCAACATGAGGAGTAGGGATTGCCATGCAACAGATGCACTAGAGCTATAAATGAATGCTCAACAAAAGAAAACTAGTGGGTGTGCATCCAACTTGCTTGCTCACGAAGACCTAGGGCATTTGAGGAAGCCCATCGTAGGAATATACAAGCCAAGTTCTATAATTAAAAATCCCCACTAGTATGAAAAAGACAACTTATGAGACTCACTATATGAAAAACATGGTGCTACTTTGAAGCACAAAATATGAGACTCACTACATGAAGAACAAGGTGCTACTTTGAAGCACAAGTGTGGAAAAAGAGATAGTAACATTGCCCTTTTTATTTATTTTCTTTTTCTCTTTTTTTTACTTTTTTGGGCCTTTCTTTTCTTTTTATTTTCTTTTGGCCTTTCTTCTTTTTTTTCTTTTTTTCTTTTTGGGTAATGCTCTAATAATGATGATCATCACACTTCTATTGATTACAGCATATGAATTACAACTCGAAACTAGAACAAGATATGACTCTATATGAATGCCTCCGGCGGTGTACCGGGATGGTGCAATGAATCAAGAGTGACAAGTATGAAAAATAATGCATGGTGGCTTTGCCACAAATATGATGTCAACTACATGATCATGCAATGGCAATATGACAAAAGTAAAGTATGTCATGATGATGATAAATAGAACGGTGGAAAGTTGCATGGCAATATATCTCGGAATGGCTATGGAAATGCCATAATAGGTAGGTATGGTGGCTATTTTGAGGAAGATATAAGGAGGTTTATGTGTGATAGAGTGTATCGTATCACGGGGTTTGGATGCACCGGCGAAGTTTGCACCAACTCTCAAGGTGAGAAAGGGCAATGCATGGTACCGAAGAGGCTAGCAATGGTGGAAAGGTAAAAGTGTGTATAATCCATGGACTCAACATTAGTCAAAAGAACTCATATACTTATTGAAAAAATTTAGAAGTCATCAAAAATCAAGCACTACGTGCATGCTCCTAGGGGGATAGATTGGTAGGAAAAGACCATCGCTCGTCCCCGACCGCCACTCATAAGGATGCACAAGCCAGGTACACTTAATGTTTCAAATTTGTTACACAACTTTAACCATACGTGCATGCTACGGGACTTGCTAACTTCAACACAAGCATTATTTAAATTCATAATCACCCAACTAGCATGACTTTAATATCACTACCTCCATATCTCAAAACAATTATCAAGTATCAAATTGATCATAGCATCCAATTCACTTCCTATGATAGTTTTTATTATACCCAACTTGGATGCCTACCATTCTAGGACCAATTTATAACCATAGCAAATACCATGCTGTTCTAAAAGACTCTAAAAATAATATAAGTGAAGCATGAGAGACTAGCAATTTCTACAAAATAAATCACCACCGTGCTCTAAAAGATATAAGTGAAGCACTAGAGCAAAAACTATCAAGCTCAAAAAGATATAAGTGAAGCACATAGAGTATTCTAGCAAATTCTAATCAAATAGGCTTCTACCAAAAGGTGTGTACAGAAAGGATGATTGTGGTAAACTAAAAAGCGAAGACTAATATAATACACGATGCTCCAAGCAAAACACATATCATGTGGCGAATAAAAATATAGCTCCAAGTAAAGTTACCAATGAACGAAGACGAAAGAGGGGATGCCTTCCCGGGGCATCCCCAAGCTTAGGCTTTTGGCTATCCTTGAATATCTTGGGGTGCCTTGGGCATCCCCAAGCTTAGGCTCTTGCCACTCCTTATTCCATAGTCCATAAAAGCTTTACCCAAAACTTGAAAACTTCACAACACAAAACTCAACAGGAAATCTTATAAGCTCCATTAGTGAAAGAAAACAAAACCACCACATAAGGTACTGTAATTAACTCATTATTTATTTATTTTGGTGTTAAACCTACTGTATTACAACTTCTCTATGGTTTATAAACTATTTTACTAACCATAGATGCATCAAAATAAGCAAACAACACACGGAAAACAGAATCTGTCAAAAACAGAACAGTCTGTAGCAATCTGTAACTAACGCAAACTTATGGAACTCTAAAAATCCTACAAAAATAAGACGTACTGGAAAATTTGTTTATTGATCAGAAGCAAAAAGTATCAATCCAAAAGCACGTTTCTGTGATTTATTGATTTTTTTCTTGTGAGCGCAAAGTTTCTATTTTTCAGCAGAATCAAATCAACTATCATCATAGTTTATCCTATAGGTTCTACTTGGCACAAACACTAATTAAAAGATCAAAACACATCTAAACATAAGGTAGATGCAAAATTTATTACTAAATAGAAACAAAAACAAAAAACACAAAGAAAATTGGGTTGCCTCCTAACTAGCGCTATCGTTTAACGCCCCTAGCTAGGCATAAAAGCGAAGATAGATCTAACGAGTGCCATCTTTGGCACTAAATTCATCAATAGAGCACTTGTGATCTCTAGGGATTTCTCCCCTTTTAGAAATGGCTAAACCTTTAGGCAAAAATTCAAGAAATTCATTGGTTGCAAAAGGTTCCTTAACAACAGAAAGACAATTGGGATGAACACTTATGGATTTGAGATCTGCGTCTCCCTTACTAGAAGATTCACCCTTATTTTTAGGAACATAAATAAACTTGGCGGTTTTTGTAGGTGGTTTTGGATTGTTTTTCATGGAAGAAAATGCCGAACCTAAGTTGGTAATTATATCCTCAAGTTTACCAATTCTAGCAGAATCAAGATCTAGTTTTTCATTAACTATAGGTTCTTTCTCTTTATGATTTTTCAAAGTAACTCCAACCCTAGATCCATATTGGGTGATATGATTATGAATCTTTTTATCCAAACTTTTAATCAACTCAACAGTGGCAATTTTATTTTCAATAATATCAAGCTGTTGCATAACGTGTTCTAAAGTTAAAACAGTTCCATTGACCAAAAGAGGTGGAGGGCCAAACAAATCCAACATGGCATTATAAGCATCAAACGTATGGCTACTCATGAAATCACCTCCGGTAGCAATATCATGAACACATCTATTCCAAGGAGTAATGCCTACATAAAAATTGCGGAGAAGAACGGAAGTGGAAAGCTTCCTAGAAGATTTATATTGGGCATTGCAAATTCTATGCCAAGCATCTTTTAAATTTTCTCCCTCCCTTTGCTTAAAATTGAGAATTTCTTGTTCGGGAGTGATAATAAGGATAGGAGGACTAGCCATAATGACGAGGAAAACGAGCAAACACACGGGCAACGGAAAAAGGCAAGCGAAAAAGAGAGGAGGAGATTGGGAAAGAGAGGGCGAATAAAACGGCAAGGGTGAAGTGGGGGAGAGGAAAACGAGAGGCAAATGGCAAATAATGTAAATGCGAGGGAGATGGGTTTGTGATGGGTACTTGGTATGTATTGACTCGAGCGAAGACCTCCCCGGCAATGGCGCCAGAAATACTTCTTGCTACCTCTTGAGCTTGTGTTGGTTTTCCTCGAAGAGGAGAGGGTGATGCAGCAATAGTAGCGTAAGTATTTCCCTCAGTTTTTGAGAACCAAGGTATCAATCCAGTAGGAGGCTCCTCAAAAGTCCCACGCACCTACACAAACAAACTGAGAACTCGCAACCGACGCGATAAAGGGGTTGTCAATCCCTTCACGGCCACTTACGAAAGTGAGATCAAATAAAGATAGTAAGATAAGATAAATATATTTTTGGTATTTTATAATATAGATGCAAAAAGTAAAGATGCAAATAATAGTAGATTGGAAGCAAATATGACAAGAGATAGACCTGGGGGCCATAGGTTTCACTAGTGGCTTCTCTCAAGATATAATAAGTATTACGGTGGGTGAACAAATTACTGTCGAGCAATTGATAGAAAAGTGAATAATTATGAGATTATCTAGGCATGATCATGTATATAGGCATCACGTCCATAAAAAGTAGACCAACTCCTGCCTGCATCTACTACTATTACTCCACACATCGACTGACTCCTGCCTGCATCTAGAGTATTAAGTTCATAAGAACAAAGTAACGCATTAAGCAAGATGACATGATGTAGAGGGATAAACTCAAGCAATATGATATAAACCCCATCTTGTTATCCTCGATGGAAACAATACAATACGTGCCTTGCAACCCTTTCTGGCACTGGGTAAGGACACCGCAAGATTGAACCTAAAGCTAAGCACTTCTCCCATGGCAATAAAGATCAATCTAGTAGGCCAAACCAAAATGATAATTCGAAGAGACTTGCAAAGATAACTCAATCATACATAAAAGAATTCAGAGAAGATTCAAATATTATTCATAGATAAACTTGATCAGAAACCCACAATTCATTGGATCTCGACAAACACACCGTAAAAAGAGTTTACATCGAATAGCTCTCCACAAGATAGTGGGAGAACATTGTATTGAGATCCAAAAAGAGAGAAGAAGCCATCTAGCTAATAACTATGGACCCGTAGGTCTGTGTTAAACTACTCACAACTCATCGAAAGGGCAAGGATGTTGATGTAGAAGCCCTCCATGGTCGATTCCGCCTCCGGCAGAGTGCCGGCGAAGGCTCCAAGATGGGATCTCGCCGATACTGAAGGTTACGGTGGCGGAAATTGTGTTTCGTCCGCCTCCTGGATGTTTTCGGGGTACGTAGGTATATATAGGAGGAAGAAGTACATCGGTGGCCGCCCGAGGGGCCCACAAGACAGGGGGGCGCGCCCTATAAGGGGGGCACGCCCTCCTATCTCGTGGGAGCCTTGGCTGCTTCTTGACTTGCACTCTAAGTCCTCTGGATCACGTTCGTTCCAAAAATCACGCTCCCGAAGGTTTCATTTCGTTTGGACTCCGTTTGATATTTCTTTTCTTCGAAATACTGAAATAGGCAAAAAAACAGGAATATGGGTTGGGCCTCCGGTTAGTAGGTTAGTCCCAAAAATGATATAAATGTGTAAAATAAAGCCCATAAACATCCAAAAGGGGTAATACAATAGCATGGAACAATCAAAAATTATAGATACGTTGGAGACGTATCACCCACCGTATAAGAATGATGATTTCAGAAACCGCGTACAATTGTCGTAGGGTTCTAAGAATCAAATTCTTCATTAATTTCTTCACACTTAGAGGGTTAGTCTTCATTGATTGAACAAAAACGTTACTTCGTGTGTTGCACATCTAAGTCATCAAATTTGCATAAGTGTTAGGATGTGTATCCTTTTCAAAGAACATTCGAAGATTGTAAGATATTTAGCTCACACCGCAAGTTGCTAAATCTCTTCTCATCCAAGGGCTTTGTGAAGATATTGGCCCTTCAACACATGGTCACGAAGAAAATGATGACGAATCTAGATGTGCTTTGTCTTTGAGTGCCGAACTAGGTTGTGAGCAATCTTGATAGCACTCTCATTGTCACAGTAGAGTGGCACATTCTTCACATTGATTCCATAGTCCTTGAGGGTTTGCTTCATCCATAGCAATTGAGCATAGCAGGATCCAACAGCAATGTACTCAGCTTCAGCAGTAGAGAGTGATACATAGTTCTGTTTCTTTGAGGACCAACATACCAAGGATTGTCCGAGGAAATGACATGTGCCTGATGTTGACTTGCGGTCCACCCGATCACCAACATAGTCAGAGTCAGAATATCCAATGAGATCAAAGTAAGAGCCCCTGGGATACCATAATCCAAGTGTTGGAGTATGAGCTAGATATCGAAGAATATGCTTCACAGCCTTATGGTGTGATTCCTTCGGTGTAGCTTTAAATCGGGCACACATGCAAACACTAAGCATAATATCTGGCCTAGATGCACATAGGTACAATAAAGAGCCAATCATGGAGCACTATACCTTTTGATCGAAGTCTTTACCATTTTCATCGGTGCATAGATGGCCATTTGTGGGCATAGGGATTTTGACGCCTTTGCAATCTTGCATGCTGAATTTCCTCAATACATCGTTGAGGTATTTCCCCTGAGATATGAATATGCCATTGTGTTGTTGACGAATTTGAAGACCTAAGAAGAATTTCAACTCTCCCACCATAGACATTTGATATTCCTCACTCATCATATAGGCAAATTCGTCACTATAACGTTGGTTAGTACAACCAAAGATAATATCATCAACATATATTTGGCACACAAATAATTCATCATCATATGCTTTGGTGAAAAGAGTTGGGTCAAGTGAACCGGGTTTGAGGCCTTTCTTCATGAGGAATTACTTCAGTGTATCATACCACGCCCGAGGTGCTTGTTTGAGGCCATAGAGGGCCTTGTTAAGTCTGTAGACGTGATCTGGAAATTTTGGATCCTCAAAACCTGGTGGTTGAGCAACATATACTTATTCCTCAAGCTTACCATTGAGGAATGCACTTTTCACATCCATTTGATGTAAGATGATATTATGATGGTTAGCATAAGCAAGCAATATGCGAATAGCTTCAAGTCTAGTAACAGGTGCAAAAGTTTCATCGAAATCAATTCCTTCAACCTATGTGTAGCCTTGAGCTACGAGACGAGCCTTATTCCTCACCACAAGGCCATTTTCATCTTGTTTGTTGCGGTAGATCCATTTGGTACCGATGATGTTCTTCTTGCGTGGGTCTGGTCGCTTGACAAGCTCCCACACATTGTTGAGCTCAAATTGATGCAATTCATCTTGCACGGCTTGAATCCACTCATATTCCATGAATGCTTCATCAACTCCAGTGGGCTATGTGATAGAGACAAATGCAAAATGCCCACAAAAGTTAGATAAGAGTGAAGCTTTTGAGCGCGTGAGAGGACCTGGTGCATTTATATCATCGATGATTTTCTCGATCTGCACTTCGTTTGCAACGCGAGGATGTGCAGGTTGACGACTTTGCTTAGGCCCAACAATTTCTTCAGGACCATTTTCTTCAGCAGCACCAGTGTGATTTTCTTCACGATCCAGAATGACTTCTTCAGCAGATTCTTCGGTAGGGATGATATCCTCAGTAGCTTTGAGCTTGATGGATTCCTCAAGTGACATTTCATCTAGCACAGGAGATAGGTGCTCTCTTTGCGAGCCACTAGTTTCATCGAACTGCACATCTATAGTTTCAACAATCTTGTGATGATTGGTGTTAAAGACTCTGTAGGTGTGCGAGTCCTTTCCGTAACCAAGCATAAAACCCTCATGTGCTTTCGGTGAAAATTTCGAGTGATGATGAGGATCTGTAATCCATCATTTAGCACCAAAGACTTTGAAATGACTTACATTGGGTTTCTTGTCAGTGAGGAGTTCATATGAGGTCTTTTTTAAGAAGTTGTGAAGATATGCCCTGTTGATGATGTGGCACGCAATATCAATAGCTTCAGGCCAAAAGCATTGTGGTGTCTTGTATTCATCAAGCATGGTGCGAGCCATCTCAACAAGAGTTCTGTTCTTGCGCTCCACGACGCCATTCTGCTAAGGATTATAGGGAGCAGATAACTCATGAGTAATACCAAGTGTATCAAGATATTCATTGAGACTAGTATTCTTGAACTCAGTTCGATTATCACTCATGATATGCTTGATCTTCACACCAAAGTTAGTAGAAGCTCTTGAGGAAAATCGTCTGAAGACTTCCTGCACTTCATTTTTGTAAGTGATGATATTGTTGGGGAAACTGATCCACGAACACCTATGGGACCGGCGGACCGAGCCCCTTTCGGTTCGGCGGGGGGCGGAGATCGCACGAAGAGCAGATCGAGGCAAAGCACACGAGCAGTTTACCCAGCTTCGGAGCTCTCCGGAGAGATAATACTCCTACTGCTGCTTGTCTGATTGTATTCTGTTCTTGCTCGGGAGCGATGAATGCTACAGTACATTCGTGCTGCTAACGAGACCGAGCGTGTGTGTATTCTGGCCTTCGAACGAGCCGACCCCCTGAACCCCCTCTACGTTGTGCATGGGCCTCCTTTTATATGCTCTAAGGGGTCACCGACAGGTGGCAACGCAGACAAGGGTAAAAAAATAAAAGGAGTTGCGGTTGGTACAGCTACCTGTACAGTGTATCCTACCTAACCCTGACGGCAGGGGACAAAGGCATTGAATTCCCGTCTGTGTCGCCCAAAAAGTGCAGAAAAGGACTGTTAGGGGCGCCACCGTTCGCCACGATGGCGATCTTGTCAGCGTCGCATGCCACCGCGCACCGCTGGCTGCACAGCCTCCTGCCACGCGCGCCTGGAAAGGCCCTAGGGTGACATGTTGGTGGATGTGCTGGAGCGCGGGTACAGGGTGGTTATTTGCCGCGGCAAGCACCTTGCCGCGGCAAGCGCCTTGCCGCGGTCGTTGTCTTGTCGCGCCCGGAAGCTTGTCGCTCACCAGGCCTTGCCGGGACGCATGGCGCGTCGCGGCAAGTTCCTTGAGATGCCTTGGTTGGCCTTCCCGGCAAGCTCCTCTTGCCGGGGCCTTGTCTCCTTGGCTTGAATACTTTGTTCTTGAATGGCTCCAAAGGAACCACGGAGGACCTTGGCGGTCGCCCGGCAAGCCTTGCCGCGGGGTGCTGCAACTGCCCGTGCACAAGTTCGGGATACTAGGGTACCCCTAATCTAGTACACCGACAGGAGCCCCCGGGCCTGGCCCACACACGGTGCCGAGCGCTGTTTGGCCAGGCCCAAAACAGGGCACGGGCACGCGCGGCCTAGGACACACCGTATCTTACTCCGTATCCACCGCGCCCTCCCCCAACGGCACGCGTTGAATGCGGCATCAGGGGAGATATCGTGGGTGGTTTCTTTATTCGGAAGGGCGAAACGTCCGCCCCCTCCCTCTTTATAAGCAGGGGAAACAGGGGCAGTTTGCCCACTTTGCCGGTTGCTACTCCATTCTCGAAAATCTCCGCCGTCCCCCCTTCTTCCCGAAGCCGAAAGAGAGCAGCGCTCTGCCCCCCATTGCCACCGACACCACCAACGCCGTCGATCTCCCCCGCCACCTCCGCCATGGCTCCGAAGGCGGACAAGGGGAGGGGCCGAGGCGCAGCGGCTCGCGGCGCTGCGAAAGGAGCGGGCCATCTTCCCCCCTCAGCTTGACGCGAAGGAGCTAAGGGAGTACTACTACCTTTTCTGGTCGACGGAGACGCGAGCGGATCCGCGCACGAAGGTACTCCCGGCCAGCGCTTCGAGATTGGCTCCGAACGGGTACCCCTTCTTCGCGTTGTTCTTCTACTGCGGGCTCTGCCCGCCCTTCTCTGAATTCTTCTGCGATATCATGAACACCTACGGGTTCCGCCTCCTTGATTTCACCCCCAATGCCGTTCTGACCATGGCAGTTTTCGCACATTTGTGCGAAAACTTTGTCGGAGTCCACCCAAACGTAGCCCTCTTCCGCCACTTCTTCATGCCCCGAGTCGAGAGAGGAGAGCCCCTTGCCGGCGGAATTGCTTGGATCTCGAGAGTCGGCAAGAAGGAAGCCTATCTGGAGGGAGAGCTCCGCAGCAAATGGGAGGAGTGGAGAGCAGAGTGGTGCTAGATCGTCGAGGAGAACCCGCAGCCATTTACCGCCCTGCGCCAAGCCCCAATAGTGCGCGGCAACGATGGAGCAACGTGGTCCCGGAAGACGACAGGTTGAAGATCGCCGTCACCCGGATCCTACGCCTCAGGCTTGCCGGGCTCACTGTAGGCGCAGTTGGCGCAGACTTTCTTCGCCGCCGCATCGCCCCCCTGCAGGAGAGGAGGAGACCAGCCTGGGAGTTCCAGAACTCGGCGGATATCATGAGGCTGCGCCTGGGCCTCAACTTCAACTTCACCGTCCTAGAGTTGGATGCGATGCTCCTGGAGCTGTTCAAGCACGATCCTCAACATCCATTCATGTTGCCGAGGAGTGTCGTTCCGTTGTGCAACAACTCTTCGCTCGACCGCATCCGCGCAATGATGCCGCTGTGCGATTCGCACGGGATCGTCCCGACTTGGCAAGAGCCTGCAGACGACGTCGTGCGGGATTTCTTCGACGGCTTGGTAGAAGTGCCGGTCCGCGCCGACGAGCAGAAGAGCCTAACTCGCGACACCACCGACGCGGAGATGCAGCGCATCGCCACTAGGCTGGAGGAGGCGGCGGCGGCCGCTGCCACGAGTGAGTTTGGATTCACCGTGGAGCAGGCGGAGGCAGTGGAGGCGGCAAGTCTTGCCGAGCGCGAGGAGTTTGCCGGCGAGGAAGAGCTTGTCGGGCCCGAAGATGAGCCGAGCGAGCCCGCCGAGGGCGCGGGCGACCCATTGCAGATCGGCTCCTCCTCCTCCCCACCTTCAGCCAGCTCGCCGCAAGCAGGGCCGGGGACGTAGCGGGGCGGCAGACGGGTCAGCAGCCGCCGCACCGCGCGACGCGCTCGACCGCGGCAAGCGCTGTTGCCGCGGGAGCACCTCACGCTGCTGCGGCAACTGGAGCAGGGTCCTCCCGGTCCACCGCTACTACACCTGCCAAGCGGACAAGGGAGCCTACTCCTCCGCCTCACCGCACCGGAGGCGAGCCGGACTTCGATCTCTCCGCGCTCAGCTCCGACGACGAAGAAGAGTAAGATCCCCTTTATGTACTTGTAATTCTTCGATTTTTGCTGTCTTTGTCCTGTATCTGATTTGCTTTACTCTGAACTCACCTCTTTTCAGGACTCTGGCCCAGAGAGCGGCAAAGAGAGCCAAGGCCCCGATGATTGTCATCGAGGACGACCCCACCACGACGGCAGAGGACATGTCCGAGACCACCTTGTCGGACCCGGCAACCATTCCTCAAAGCAGCCCCCAGCGCAGCCCTCCATGTAAGTACATAATTTACTTCCTGCTTTCAGGCGTGCGTGGGTGCTCTTCTTTTGCTGATATCTGTCTGTTGGTTTGTGTAGGAGCAGAGCAGCCTCACCAGGAGGGCCCGGAGGCCGCTCCCGAAGTGCCATCTGCTTCGACTATGCCGCCGAGGGAGGATTCCCCGGCAAGGGAGCGTTCTCTGGCAAGGGAGAATTCTCCGGCAAGGGAGAATTCTCCGGCAAGGGGCAGTTCTCCGGCAAGGGACAGCGCCAGTGATCCTCCGGTGGTGGAGACCACGACTGCAGATCCCAGCACAGGTACCCCTTTTGCCTGAAAACTTCCCTTGGGTTCTTCTTCTTCTGACTTTCTTCATGAGCATTCGCTTGACTTTTCTCCCCTCTTCGGTCGTCAGATCCATCTGCCACGGAGCCGATGGAAACCGAGGCCGCCAGCGAGGAGAACGCGCACGGCAACAACAACGACGCCGCCGCCACCAAAGAAGAGGCCGGTGCTGATGATCCCGCCGGCAAAGAGGCCGCCAAGGCTGCCGCCGCAGAAGCTGGCGAGGAATCCGGCGATCGCACTGACGGCCCCGAGGCCGCAGGAGCGCCAGGCGCTACGCCGACCGCCGATCCCTCCGCCGATGCTGTAGCACCAGGCTCCGAAGAGCCCCAGCCCGGCGCCTACTTGAAGGCCGACGACGGTATCTTCATCAAGCTCCCCTGGGCGTCAAGCTCCAGGGCGCCGGTCGAGTGGGAAACCTTGGATGGAGAGGTGCTCGCCTCCGCTGGGTTGACGGTGGTCGACGCGCCAAACAGCAGCAGCGACGAGCCTGAGGAGGAGTGGCTGCTGCGGAAGAACCACCGGCAGCTCCTCGATCCAGTTCTTTCCGCACTTGTGCAGCCTGTCGAAAGTTCTGGTCTTGAGCCCGCGCAGCACTTCAGCATTTGCCCTCTCTGCTTGGCCGTTGCTTCTCGGATGAGCAACAGAAGCGAAGCAGACCTTGGCGCCAAGATCTTGGACGTACTGCATGAAGGTGCGGCTCGTGAACTGCGTGCCGTTGTCGGTGATGATCCTGTTAGGGATCCCAAAACGGCAAACAATTGACCTGAAGAACTTGACTGCTGACTGTGTTGTCACCTTCCTCACTGTTTCCACTTCCGGCCACTTTGTGAACTTGTCGATTGCAACGTACAAGTACTCAAAGCCCCCGACAGCTCGGGGAAAGGGGCCGAGGATGTCGAGCCCCCAGACCGAAAATGGCCAGGATAAAGGGATCGTCTGGAGAGCTTGAGTTGGCTGGTGTATCTGCTTGGAATGAAACTGGCATGCTTCACACTTGGTTACTTGTGCAGTTGCATCCTGGAGGGCTGTCGGCCAAAAGAAACCTTGCCGGAATGCTTTGCCGGCAAGTGCTCTTGCGCCAATGTGGTGACCACATATGCCTCCATATATATCTGCCAACAGCTCTTGTCCATCTTCCCGACGAATACACTTCAATTTCACGCCATTGAGTCTTCTTCTGTACAGTGTGTTGTCCACAAACTGGTACATACTTGACTGCCGGGCTACTCTTTCTGCTTCTTCTTGCTCTTCGGGAAGTTCTCCTGTTTGAAGGAAACGGACAATCTACTGTGCCCATGCTGGAGCTTGCGGCTCGACAACAAGGACTAAAGGCACCTCTGCTGCTGCGGGAACATCCGCTTCTACAGCAAGAACTTGTGGCTCTGCCGGAGCTTGATGTTCCCCGGCAAGCTTGTCGGAGCAGAACTTGTCGGGAGCGTCTGCTTCAACGGTACAAACCCTAGGGCTCGCCGGAGCAGACTGCTCCTCAGCGTCCTTGGCGTTGATTTTGAGGACTTTCTTAGCGGCGGCTTCGGGGAGCTCTGCCGGAAAGTAGTCACCAGAAATCAACTTCCTCTTCTTGCTCTGTCCTGTTGATGGCGTTACAGACGGTTGAGTCAGCTTGAGCACAAAGATCCCTGGTTCGACAGGTAACTTAAGCGCGGCGCACTTTGACAGGCCATCGGCAATATCGTTCTGAGCTCTTGGAACATGCTGCATCTGCAGGCCGTCAAAGTGCTCTTCTAGCTTTCTCACTTCATCTGATAACTCTTGTTCACTTGGCGGACGACAAGCTGTGAGTCACCCCTGACAATGAGCTTCTTGATCCCAAGGTCTGCTGCGATCCTGAGACCGGCAAGCAATCCTTCATACTCTACAGTATTGTTCGTCGCTTGCTCCTTGGGAAAGTGCATCTGGACTACGTACTTGAGGTGCTCGCCGGTGGGTGCAACAAGTAGCACGCCCGCACCGGCGCCTTGCAGCGAGAAGGCACCATCAAAGTACATCAGCCATTCTTTGCTTGCTTCCTTGGCGGTGATGCTCGTTTCTGGAATTTCTTCATCTTGTGTTGGCGTCCACTCTGCTATGAATTCTGCCAATGCTCTGCTTTGGATAGTTGAAGTGCTTTCAAACTTGAGGCCAAAGCTTGACAGTTCCAGTGCCCACTCGACAATCCTGCCCGTTGCTTCGGGATTTTGAGGTATCCTCTTCAGCGGAAAACGAGTGACGACTGTGATCTCATGTGCTTGGAAGTAATGGCGCTGCTTTCTCGAGGCCATGAGAAGGCCGAAAAGCAATTTCTGCACACCAGAGTACCTTGACCTAGCTCCCTACAGAAGGGAATTGACAAAGTAAACTGGGCGCTGCACCATTTTCTTTTGCATCTTCTCATGCTCCTGCGCAGATCCATCCTTGTCGGGACCAGAGCTTGCCGGTGAAGTCCCCTACTTGTCGCTGGATGTGTCTGCCGTGGTTGCTGGCTCATCATTCGCCTCCCTCTCCGCCACTAATGTAGCACTAACCACTTGATTGGTTGCCGCTATATACAGCAGCAACTTCTCTTGTGGGTTAGGTGCGACAAGTGTTGGAGTGGAGGACAAGTATCTCTTTAAGTCCTGCAGCGCAGCCTCCGCTTCCTGAGTCCATTTCATTGGACCTGCCTTTTTCAATATTCTGAAAAATGGCAGGGCGCTCTCAGCAAACCTAGAGATAAACCTGCTGAGAGCAGCTACGCAACCGGCGAGCCTTCGTACATCCTTGACGCGCTTCGGTGCTTCAATCTGCTCAATGGCCTTGATCTTGTCGGGGTTGGCTTCTATTCCTCGCTGAGACACGAAGAAACCGAGAAGCTTGCCGGAGGGGACTCCAAACACACACTTCTTGGGGTTAAGCTTCAGGTTGATCTTGCGCAGGTTTGCAAAGGTCTCGTCTAAATCTTGAGTTGCTTTGTCCTTGCTCTTGACCACTATGTCATCCATGTAGGCCTCCATGTTTCTGTGCATTTGCGGCTCAAAAGCGTGATGGACTACCCTTGCAAATGTCAAACCAGCATTCTTCAAACCGAAAGGCATCCTACGAAACAGTACGTGCCACACGGGGTGATGAACACGGTCTTCTCCTCATCCTCATCTGCCATGAAGATCTGATGGTATCCTGAGTATGCATCAAGAAATGAAAGCAAGTCACATCCGGCCGTGGAGTCAACAATCTGGTCGATGCACGGCAAGGGGAATGGGTCTTTGGGACAAGCTTTATTGACATCGGTAAAGTCGATACAAAGCCTCCATTTCCCATTCGCCTTGCGCACGACTACAGGATTGGCCAACCACGTAGGATGGAGCACTACTCTAACAAGGCCTATTGCTTCCAACTTCTTGATTTCTTCTGCGATGAATTCTTGGCACTCCACTGCCTGTTTCCTGACTTTCTGCTTTACGGGCCGCGCATGAGGACAGACGGCAAGATGGTGCTTGATTACTTTCCTGGGAACACCGGGGATGTCAGACGGTTGCCATGCAAACACGTCGACATTCGCCCGCAGGAAAGCAACGAGCGCGCTTTCCTATTTAGGGTCGAGAGTGGCACTGATGGTGAAGGTACCACCAGTGTCGTCCTCCTTGGCGGACACCTTCTTGGTCTCTGGTGGAGCTACCATTGTCTTCTTACACTTGCCGGTGGAGCTCAATGGTGCGTCCGCGACGGTAGCGCAGCACTCCAAAGAGGTGCGCTTGCCAGAGTGGGCATCCGAACTCTTGCCGGACTTGGTCTTCTTCGTCCCCCCGGGAGCTTCAACGGCAAGTGACCTGCAATCTGTTGCGGCTGCTGCTTCCCGGTAGATCCTGTCGATGCAGATAAGAGCATCCTTCTTGTCCCCAGGGACAGAGATGACACTTATCGGGCCTGGCATCTTCAACATGTTATATGCATAGTGAGAGGCTGCCATGAACTTGGCGAGTGCTGGACGGCCGAGTATCCCATTGTAAGGCAATGGAAAATCAGCAACGTCAAAAGTGACCCTCTCAGTCCTGAAGTTCAACTCGCTGCCAAATGTCACCGGCAACGTGATCTTTCCCTTCGGCATGCTCCTTCCCGGATTGATTCCTTGGAATGTGCCGGTCTCTTCGAGCTCGCTATCAGGGATCTGGAGTTTCTGGAGTACCGCGGAGGAGATCAAGTTCAAGCCGGCCCCGCCGTCAACTAGCATCTTAGTGACCTTGAGGTTGCGGATAGTTGGTGAAACCAACATCGGCAAGCACCCGACCGCAGTTATGCGATCAGGGTGGTCCTCAATATCAAAGATGATAGGCGTGCTGGACCATTTCAGAGGCTTGCGTGACTCGATGGGTGGTTCTGCCGCATTAACTTCCCGCGCCCACTGCTTGAGCTGGCGGTGCGAAGTATGCAGAGAAGCACCGCCGTCAACGCACAGGACCTCTGTGGCTTTCTGGAACCCCTGCTCATCGCCCTCGTCATCATCCATATCTTCATCGTCGTCGTCATCTTCATCCTTGTCGCGACCGCGGGGAGGTCTGTCTCCTTGCCGCTGCTTGGCCTTGCCGCGGCGTCCTCCTCGGCCGGGGCGTTTCTTGCCAGCTCCGCCAGCACCTTCCTGGGCCTTCTCCTTGTCGCGTCACTCGTATTCAGCCTTTTGCTGCTCAACAAGCTACTCAACCTTTTTGCAGCTCTGGAGATCATGGCCCTTGGTGCGGTGGATCTTGCATTACTACCTGTTGGTGTCGTCCTGCTTGTCGGCGACCGCCACAGCCTGGTGGTTGGTGCCTGCGGCAACCTCCTTGCCGGAGCTACCAGCTTTGCCGGACTGCTCAACGACTAGCACCTCTTTGCCTTTCTTCTTCCTGTTGTTCCGCCGCTGGTTTTTCTTTGCCGAGGCAGCATCCTCACTATCAGATCCTCCTGCTCCTGTATTCTCTCCGGGGAGTTTCCTCCCTTCCTCAGCACGTGCACACTTGTCGGCCAGGGCATATAGCTCACTGACGTCTCTGATTTTGCACATCGCCATCTCCTCCCGCATCCTGCGGTTTCGCACGTTCTGATGGAACGCGCTGATCACCGCGGCCGGGTGGACATCTGGGATGTTGTGCTGCACGCGGCTGAATCTCTGAATGTACTTGCGCAGGGGCTCTCCTTCCTTCTGGGCGAGCAGATGAAGCTCGCTTTCTTGGCCATGAGGCTTGTGGCCGCCCGTAAAGGCGCCGACAAACTGATGGCACAAGTCAGCCCAGGAGGATATGGAGTTGTCCGGCAAGTGCATGAGCCAGGATCTGACATTGGGCTTGAGCACCAGCGGGAAGTAGTTGGCAAGGATCTTGTCGTCCCACCCCCCAGCAGCTTGCACCGTGATGGTGTAGATGCTGAGGAACTCCGACGGATGCGACTTGCCGTCGTACTTCTCTGGTACATCTGGCTTGAAATTCTTCGTGCTGGGCCACTGGACTTGCCGCAGCTCACGAGTGAACGCAGGGCAACCTACCGCGTACGGCAAGTCGCCCGGTTCCCCTGGCGCATGCATGTCAACAGAGGGCCCAGCGCGCTTGTCGGATTGATATCGCGCTTCTCTTCGGCGCTCGATGCGAGTATGAGCGTCTTCTTGCTGTCATTCGTGAAGAACTTGGCGCTGATCACAACGAACTCGTGGATCTAACGATGCGGTGGAGTCGCTGTCGACGTGGATCCGGCGAGTCGGCGATCTTGGCCTTCGGGGTGGAGAGTGCATGGTGGTTGCACCCCCACCGGTTTCGTCGCCACCGGCTCGTGCCTGGCAGTCCTGCTACGGCTGCAAAGTATTCGGCTGCCACGGAGTGTCGCCGTTGGCGAAGCCGATGAGACTCTGAATGGTGGCCCTCCATTGGTCGATCTTGTCTTCCGCTGGAGGGTAATCCAGGAGCAGTTGAGCTCATGCCAAAGCTTCTGCTGGAGTGGTGGGTGGCAGTGGCGAACGGTGCGAGGAGCGGGATATGCTCAGACTTCTAACTATGTTAGCAGGAGCAGCATCCCGTCCAGGCGACCGTGTCTCGCTCGTGCCAGCACGTTGGCGTGCATGCTGGTCTTGAGCACCCCAAGATCCACCAGCTCGATCTTGTCCCAATGAACGTATGGTACTGCGAATACCATGACGCTGTCGGTCCTGCGCCTCCTAAGATGGGCGCGGTACATGTACGGACGCCGAGGTCTGCGCAGCCTTGTCCTTGGACCTGGCAGCATCGTGAGCTTCCTCGTTGACGTCCGTTCTTCCGCTGGTGTCTACTCCACCACCCGTTTGCTCCGGTGGTGGTGGAAGTGACGTGGACGGAGCAGCTGCCGCCGAAGTTTTCTTCTTCGGTGGCATGTCGAGGAAGAAGATGGAGATCTAGCTCGTGTGAACGCCGGATCAGGTTCACAAAATCTCGATGCCCCCTACCTAGCGCGCCAAAGATGTCGGGGAAACTGATCCACGAACACCTATGGGACCGGCGGACCGAGCCCCTTTCGGTTCGGCGTGGGGCGGAGATCACATGAAGAGCAGATCGAGGCGAAGCACACGAGCAGTTTACCCAGCTTCGGAGCTCTCCGGAGAGATAATACTCCTACTGCTGCTTGTCTGATTGTATTCTGTTCTTGCTCGGGAGCGATGAATGCTACAGTACATTCGTGCTGCTAACGAGACCGAGTGTGTGTGTATTCTGGCCTTCGAACGAGCCGACCCCCCGAACCCCCTCTACGTTGCGCATGGGCCTCCTTTTATATGCTCAAAGGGGTCACCGACAGGTGGCAACGCAGACAAGGGTAAAAACGTAAAAGGAGTTGCGGTTGGTACAGCTACCTGTACAGTGTATCCTACCTAACCCTGACGGCAGGGGACAAAGGCATTGAATGCCCGTCTGCGTCGCCCAAACAGTGCAGAAAAGGACCGTCAGGGGCGCCACCGTTCGCCACGATGGCGATCTTGTCAGCGTCGCATGCCACCGCGCACCGCTGGCTGCACAGCCTCCTGCCACGCGCGGCTGGAAAGACCCCAGGGCGACACGTTGGTGGATGTGCTGGAGCGCGGGTACAGGGTGGTTATTTGCTGCGGCAAGCGCCTTGCCGCGGCAAACGCCTTGCCGCGGTCGTTGTCTTGTCACGCCCGGAAGCTTGTCGCTCACTAGGCCTTGCCGGGACGCGTGGCGCGTCGCGGCAAGTTCCTTGAGATGCCTTGGTTGGCCTTCCCGGCAAGCTCCTCTTGCCGGGGCCTTGTCTCCTTGGCTTTAATACTTTGTTCTTGAATGGCTCCAAAGGAACCACGGAGGACCTTGGCGGTCGCCCGGCAAGCCTTGCCGCGGGGTGCTGCAACTGCCCGTGCACAAGTTCGGGATACTAGGGTACCCCTACTCTAGTACACTGACAGTACGCATCCTTGTCGACCTACGAGGTTTGGTAGTGACTTGATCCGAAGTTTCATGATCACTATCATAAGCTTCTTCTTCAATTGGTGTAGGTGCCACAGGAACAACTTCATGTGCCCTGCTACACACTAGTTTAAGTGATGGTTCAACAACCTCATCAAGTCTCCACCATCCTCCCACTCAATTCTTTCAAGAGAAACCTTTCCTCGAGGAAGGACCCGTTTCTAGAAACAATCACTTTTGCTTCCGGATCTGAAATAGGAGGTATACCCAACTGTTTTGGGTGTCCTATGAAGATGTATTTATCTGCTTTGGGTTCGAGCTTATCATGATGAAACTTTTTCACATAAGCGTCGCAGCCCCAAACTTTCAAGAAACGACAGCTTAGGTTTCTCTAAACCATAGTTCATACGGTGTCATCTCAACGGAATTACGTGGTGCCCTATTTAAAGTGAATGCGGTTATCTCTAATGCCTAACCCATGAACGATAGTGGTAATTCGATAAGAGACATCATGGTATGCCCCATATCCAATAGGGTGCATCTATGATGTTCGGACACACCATCACACTATGGTGTTCCAGACGGTGTTAGTTGTGAAACAATTTCCACAATGTCTCAATTGTGTACCAAACTCGCAACTCAGATATTCATCTCTATGATCATATCATAGACATTTTATCCTCTTGTCATGAAGATCTTCAACTTCACTCAGAAATTACTTGAACCTTTCAATAATTCAGACTTGTGTTTCATCAAGTAAATATACTCAACATCTACTCAAATCATCTGTGAAGTAAGAACATAACGATATCCACTGCATGCCTCAGCACTCATTGGACTGCACACATCAAAATGTGTTACTTCCAACAAGTTGCTTTCTTGTTACATCTTACTAAAAAACGAGGCTTTCAGTCATCTTGCCCATGTGGTATGATTTGCATGTCTCAAGTGATTCAAAATCAAGTGAGTCCAAAACGATCCATCTGTATTGAGTTTCTTCTTGCATACATACCAATAGACATGGTTCTCATGTCTCAAACTTTTCAAAAACGAGTGAGTCCAAAGATCCATCAACATGGAGCTTCTTCATGCGTTTTATACCAATATGACTCAAATGGCAGTGCCACAAGCAGGTGGTACTATCATTACTATCTTATATCTTTTGTCATGAACATGTGTATCACTACGATCGAGATTCAATAAACCATTCATTTTAGGTGCAAGACCATTGAAGGTATTATTCAAATAAACAGAGTAACCATTATTCTCCTTAAATGAATAACCGTATTGCGATAGACATAATGCAATCATGTCTACGCTCAATGCAAACACTAAATTACAATTATTTAGGTTTAACACCAATCTCGATGGTAGAGGGAGTATGCGATGCTTGATCACATCAAGCTTGGAAACACTTCCAACACATATCGTCATCTCACCTTTAGCTAGTCTCCGTTTATTCCGCAGCTTTTATTTCGAGTTACCAACACTTAGCAACTGAACTGGTATCTAATACCCTGGTGCTACTAGGAGTACTAGTAAAGTACACATTAATATAATGTATATCCAATATACTTCTATCGACCTTGCCAGCCTTCTCATCTACCAAGTATCTAGGGTAGTCCTGCTTCAGTGACCGTTCCCCTCATTACAGAAGCACTTAGTCTCGGGTTTGGGTTCGACCTTTGGTTTCTTCACTAGAGCAGCAACTAATTTGCCATTTCATGAAGTATCCCTTCTTGCCCTTGCCCTTCTTGAAACTAGTGGTTTCACTAACCATCAACAATTGATGCTCCTTCTTGATTTCTACTTTAGCGGTGTCAAACATCGCGAATATTTCAAGGATCGTCATATCTATCCCTGATATGTTATAGTTCATCACGAAGCTCTAGCAGCTTGGTGGCAATGACTTTGGAGAAACATCACTATCTCATCTGGAAGATTAACTCCCACTCGATTCAAGTGATTGTTGTACTTAGACAATCTGAGAACAAGCTCAACGATTGAGCTTTTCTCCCTTAGTTTGCAGGCTAAGAAACTCGTCGGGGGTCTTATACCTCTTGACTTGGGCATGAGCCTGAAATCCCAATTTCAGCCCTCGAAACATCTCATATGTTCCGCGATGTTTCAAAAACCGTCTTCGGCGCCTCAATTCTAAACCGTTTACCATTACTGAACTATCACGTAGTCATCAAAATGTGTATGTCAGATGTTCGCAACATCCACACACGACGTTCGAGGTTCAGCACACCGAGAGGTGCATTAAGGACATAAGCCTTCTACACAGCAATGAGGACAGTCTTCAGTTTACGGACCCAGTCCGCATAATTGCTACTTCATCTTTCAACTAAATTTTCTCTAGGAACATATCTTAAAATAGTAGAACTAAAGCGCGAGCTACGACATAATTTGGAAAGACCTTTTGACTATGTTCAGGATAATTAAGTTCATCTAATGAACTCCCACTTAGATAGACATCCCTCTAGTCATCTAAGTGATACATGATCCGAGTCAACTAGGCCGTGTCCGATCATCACGTGAGACGGACTAGTCATCATCGGTGAACATCTTCATGTTGATGTATCTACTATACGACTCATGTTCGACATTTCGGTCTCTTGTGTTCCGAGGACATGTCTGTACATGCTAGGCTCGTCAAGTCAACCTAAGTGTTTCACGTGTGTAAATCTGGCTTACACCCGTTGTATGTGAACGTTAGAATCTATCACACCCGATCATCACGTGGTGCTTCAAAACAACGAACTTTCGCAATGGTGCACAGTTAGGGGGAACACTTTCTTGAAATTTTATGAGGGATCATCTTATTTATGCTATCGTCGTTCTAAGCAAATAAGATGTAAACATGACAAACATCACATGCAAATCATAAAGTGACATGATATGGCCAATATCATCTTGCGCCTTTGATCTCCATCTTGAGGCACGGCATAATCACCTTCGTCACCGGCATGACACCATGATCTCCATCATCATGATCTCCATCATCGTGTCTTCATGAGGTTGTCTCGCCAACTATTACTTCTACTACTATGGCTAATGGTTTAGCAATAAAGTAAAGTAATTACATGGCGTTATTTAATGACACGCAGGTCATACAATAAATTAAGACAACTCCTATGGCTCCTGCCGGTTGTCATACTCATCGACATGCAAGTCGTGATTCCTATTACAAGAACATGATCAATCTCATACATCACATATATTTCATTCATCACATCCTCTTTTGCCATATCACATCACGCGGCATATGCTGCAAAAACAAGTTAGACGTCCTCTAATTGTTGTTGCAAGTTTTTTACGTGGCTGCTATAGGTTTCTAGCAAGAACGTTTCTCACCTACACCAAAACCACAATGTGATATGTAAATTGCTATTTACCCTTCATAAGGACCCTTTTCATCGAATCCGATCCGACTAAAGTGGGAGAGACTGGCACCCACTAGCCACCTTATGCAACAAGTGCATGTCAGTTGGTGGAACCTGTCTCACGTAAGTGTACGTGTAAGGTCGGTCCGGGCCGCTTCATCCCACAATACCGTCGAAACAAGATATGACTAGTAACGGTAAGCATATTGAACAAAATCCATGCCCACAATAACTTGTGTTCTACTCGTGCATAGAATCTACGCAATAGACCTAGCTCATGATGCCACTGTTGGGGAATGTAGCAGAAATTCAAAATTTTCTACGCATCACCAAGATCAATCTATGGAGAGACTAGCAATGATAGAGAGAGGGAGTGCATCTTCATACCCTTGAAGATCGCTAAGCGGAAGCATTACAAGAACACGGTCGGTGGAGTCATTCACGAAGCGATTCAGATCGCGGCCGAATCCGATCTAAGCACCAAACAACGGTGCCTCTGCGCTCAACACACGTACAGCCCAGGGACATCTCCTCCTTCTTGATCCAGCAAGGGGAGAGGAGAAGTTGAGGGAGAACTCTGACAGCATGACGGCATGGTGGTGATGGAGCTCGTGGTTCTCCGGCAGGGCTTTGCCAAGCACTACGGAGGAGGAGGAGGTGTTGGAGGAGGGAGAGGGCTGCGCCAGGGGAAGGGTGCGGCTGCCCTCTCTCTCCCTCACTATATATAGGGGGAAGGGAGGAGGGGGAGGCGCCCTATGGTTCCCTAGGGGAGGGGTGGCGGCCACAGGGGAAACCCTAGATGGGTTTGGGCGCCCCCACCCCCTAGGAAACTTGCCCCCCAAGCCGGGAGGGGCGGCTGCCCTAGGGGTGGCGCCCCCACCTCTCCTGGTTACGTGAGATGGGGTGGGAGGGGCACTCAGCCCCTTAGTGGGCTGATGTGCCCTCTCCCCTTGGACCATAAGGCCCCCCAACGCTTGCCGGGGCCTACGAAACCCCTTTCGAACACGCTGGTCATCACTTGGTACCCTTGGAACAATTTCGGACTCCAATACCCTTTGTCCAATATACCGATCTTCACCTCTGGACCATTCCGGAGCTCCTTGTCATGTCCGGGATCTCATCTGCGACTCCGAACAACCTTCGGTAACCACATACTATTTCCCATAACAACTCTAGTGTCACCGAACCTTAAGTGTGTAGACCCTACGGGTTCGGGAACCATGCAGACATGACCGAGACGTTCTCCAGTCAATAACCAACAGCGGGATTTGGATACCCATGTTGGCTCCCACATGTTCCACGATGATCTCATCGGATGAACCATGATGTCAAGGATTCAAGCAATTCCGTATGCAATTCCCTTTGTCAATCGGTATGTTACTTGCCCGATATTCGATCGTTAGTACCCCAATACCTCGTTCAATCTTGTTACCGGTAAGTCACTTTACTCGTTCCGTAATGCATGATCCCGTGACTAACTACTTAGTCACGTTGAGCTCATTATGATGATGCATTACCGAGTGGGCCCAGAGATACCTCTCCGTCTCATGGAGTGACAAATCCCAGTCTCAATTCGTGACAACCCAACAGACACTTTCGGAGATACCCGTAGTGCACCTTTATAGCCACCCAGTTACGTTGTGACGTTTGGCACACCCAAAGCATTCCTACGGTATCCGGGAGTTGCACAATCTCATGGTCTAAGGAAATGATACTTGACATTAGAAAAGCTTTAGCAAACGAACTACACGATCTTGTGCTATGCTTAGGATTGGGTCTTATCCATCACATCATTCTCCTAATGATGTGATCCCGTTATCAATGACATCCAATGTCCATGGTCAGGAAACCATAACCATCTATTGATCAACGAGCTAGTCAACTAGAGGCTCAGTAGGGACATGTTGTGGTCTATGTATTCACACATGTATTACGGTTTCCAGTTAATACAATTATAACATGAACAATAGACAATTATCATGAACAAGGAAATACAATAATAACCATTTTATTATTGCCTCTAGGGCATATTTCCAACAGTTAAAGGCCCGTGTATTAGGTCGGCGCATTTACGGCCCGTCCGAATTTCGGCCTGTCAAATATCCGCATCGTAAATGGGCCACCATTTCGGCCTGCTAAGTCCAGTGGGTTATTTGGCACAATCAGGGCCCAATCTCACTTTCGGTCTATTAAAGGCCCGTGTTTTTTATGGGCTCGAGATATTTACACCTGTAAACGGCCTATTTTTACTAAGGGCCCAAATTATGTTTATGCCTGTTAAAGGCCCACTATGGGCACAGGCCTACCAGAAAAATTTGAAAGCTTATGCTAATTTAAGCCCAGATATTTTTAGTGGGCTACATGCCAATTTCGGCCCGTAATCGTTTTTAGCCCAATTGGAGTGGGCCCGACCAATGTTGGCATGTTGGGATCCTACGAAGCTTTCGGCGAATACATTACTAAGATAAACCTACACTATACAAAAATAGCGTCGTAATTACTGCATCATGTGGCAACATCATAAATGTTGTATCACAACAAAATAAATTCCAATCATACAACAAAAGGGCTGTTGGCATAAAGTTTACAGTCCTTCCAGATAAAAGCACCATCAGATGTATAGAAGCACAGATCATTTGACCTGAGTGCTAATGTTTCAGGCTGTAGAATCTAATGGAGCAGCACGATCTCCACCTTTTTCCGCCATTGCTCTTCAACAACGAAGCGAATGTCTGATAGTCTAGTTTCAAAACCATTCATATCTTGATGACATTTCTCAACCACTATTCTTGTTTCTGAAACAACGTCCATTAGGGATTGGACTTGTGTCTGGAGCACAGATATATCACTCTATCTAGCAGGAAGATTTTGTTCAGTAGGCGATTTGGACGAGGTTACCTTGACAACCAACCCAGAATTACGCAGGAAGGTGCTTTTTGCACTGTTAGTGGAGAGATACTGACGCACTGCAGCAAGAGGTGACATTGTGCCTATAGTAGCCTCGTCACCTTCAGGTGGTTGTGGTTGTTCAATCATTTGTTCCATAGCTTCCTAAAAGTTTGAACTTGTAGATTAGTGTACCAGATAAGTTACTAATGAGACAAAAACAAACAGAGTAGGTTAAACGTTTATACATAACTTATTTTGGTGAACTACTGTAATACATTAGCATGTATTGTAGTGCCAACTACATAATAAAATCACTTTCGGAACATATGTCCATGTAGCATGCCTACTATATTGTCTATTTCCTCACATTCGTTGACGTCTAAGGATAAAGAGACATGGTTTAAAGTAGGATGAACATAGTATGACATCATTCATATCATGGGAAAACAGATATAAAACAAACAGGCTATTTTATCATTGTGTGCGCACGTGAACATAACAACTAGATTACAGATCAAGACCAAAAGAATATCCTTCATCTCTTTTAAACCATGTAAGGTGAAATGATACGTTAAGACAACTATGTATAAAAGTGAACAGAGTAACTGACATTGGCTGCAAACCAAGTAGTTAAATGAACACATCACAGTACCAATCAGTTCAAGGCAGGAGGAGTAAGGACTTACAACAGCAGCCTGAGCTGGTGTGCTCATGCCCTTCATCTTGCTGGTGTGGCAATGCTTGAAGATTTGCACTGCATTCGGTTCAGGTTCTTTTTGGTCCGCACGGGCTTTCCTCTGTATTTGGAACAAGTCAATATAGATACGATAATATGGCACAAAAAAAAGAAGGAAGTAGCAGCTATTTACAAGAGCCTCACAGTGTGCAATATAGCTCCGAGATCATGTTGTCTGTTGGAGTTTCACTTTAGAACGGTTGGTTTTGTTCTTCAAACAGTTAGCCTAGAAGAAGATACACTTGTAAGGCACATACATAAATACAAGTTCAATATGTGGTCTGATAAAATACATATAGCCTACCTGATACTTTGGATCAGACCAGTGTTTAACGAGGGTTGTCTAGTCTTCATCTGTAATATATTCCACTGGGGATGTTTGGGCGATTTCATTGTTAGCCTTGCCTTCAAAGTGAGATTTTCTAAGGTGGTACCAATACTGTCGCAGAGCAGACTGAAAAACATGAGTGCATGCTTGTTTAGTTGCATCATCTTTCGGATCCAACTTGAACCTCATCTGTTGAAAAAAGAATGTGAGTCTTATTAGGAGGAAGCTAGAAAGTATGGGACAGAGCAAGACAATATTAACAATTGCGATGAATAACATTACTTACGGATAAATGGTCAAGGAAGGTGTTAAACTGGGTATTGTCTTTCTCATTCCTGTACTGGATTCACGTTGGGAGGATACGCGCATGACACCTAACGGCAATGGCTGCCTATGATACTAACTTGGCTGACTCTGTAGCATCACGTGGCCTTTTTAAACCTGCCTCAAAATGGATCTCCATTCTTCCTCCTTTAGATTTTGTTAATCTGTCAAGCATTATCCCCGATGTCTGTTTTCGCTTGCGCCGTGATGCTAGTTCAACAACGAATATGGAAAGTGTTAGTGTACATCAAACTGTGATAGTACATATAAAGGAGCATGCAACTGCAACTTGACTCGGTCAGGTACCGTCTTGGTGTTGATGCTCATGAGGTTCATCTGATCTTGCCAAGTCCTGTTGTGTCAGCAGTGCTTCGGAAGTAGTGTTAGGTGTGAAGGCAGCTCGGGAACTGGCCAGTTCTGGAGCAAATGAACGAGTAACTGGTTGAGATGCTGGTACAGTTGAAGCGGATGTTGCAGCTGGTGGAGCAGGTGATACTGTGTTTGTAGATTTAGCCGGTGGACTTGGACCTTCTACTGCACTATAAGTACCAGCAGAATCTCGACGGCAGAACCTTTTCCATTTCACCCGACGAGTAACAGCACTCCCTACTATATTATTTTCCTTGCTCTTTTTTGACTTTGCCATGTCAAGCTATACCCACAACACAAAAGAATAAAATCACTCTTCAGAACTCATTGATGCATGATACAGACAAGCAATACTTTGATGTAAGACAACCGTATGAGGATGGAATATGTAAGAAAAACAGGACGGCATGACATATTCACAGCTACGATGTGCAAACTAAGCAGAAGGATTTTCAAGAAAATAGAAGTAATGCAAGCTAGACACCATATGAAAGATGCAACCAATATTACTCTGCCAAGTTAAAAATGTCTTGTCATAAGTGGCAATTCGGAAAATTAGAAGCAATACAACATAGAAATCAATGCAAGATGCAACCACTATCAAACTGCCATGTTAAAAGTGTCCAATCATGAGTTACTGATGTGGGATACACAACAGCAGTACTTTGATGTAAGAACATGGTATGATAGATAGATGCAGTGTATTCTAGACACAGAAAGCCATGTCATATGCACATGTATAACGTATAAACTCAGCAGGTGCAATTTAATCAAAATAGAAGAAATACAGGCTAGACAACATATGCAACATGAAACCAATTATCACACTATCAACTTAGAGCAAGCACCTGCGATGGTGGAGTGCGGGAGATGAACTCATCATGTAGACTTGGGACTTCAACTTCATTAGCAGTAGCAGTGGCAAATCTAGAGAGTCTCTGTTTGCGTCGGTGCGGAGTACCACCAACATCCCCTAACTTACTCTTTTCCTTCCTATTTTCTGATATTGCCTTATGAAGTCAAAACCACAAGAAGATGAATAAAATTAGCTCTGCATAACTGGTTGATCCATGATACAGATGAACACTACTTTGATGTAAGGCAAGCGCAGGATAGGAGGATGGAATATATACAAAAAAGACAGCGTTTCATATTCACACGTACGATAGGAGGATGGAATATGTATGAAAAAACAGTAAGCGGAAGGCATTTCAACAAAATTAGAGTAAATGAAAGCTAGGCACCATATGAACATGCAACCAATATCACTCTATCAGGTAAAAAGTGTCTCGTCGTAAGTGCCATTTCGAAATTAGAAGCAGTACAAGCTAGAAAACAATGCAAGATGCAACCTACATCACAGTCCCAAGTTAAATGTGTCTTATGGGTAAGTGATCGTTGCAGGTATAAGTTGTAAGCTACGCAGATGCAATTCTACATAATCAGAAGCAATACAAACTAGACATCATACGGAAAATGCAACTACGTATAACAGTTCCAAGTAAGAGCAAGCACTTGTGATGGTGGAGTAGGGGAGATGTGCTCATCATGTACACGTATGTTCTAGAAACAGGAACACGTGTCATATTCACAGGCATTATGTGTAAAGTAAGCAGATGCAATTCAAGTTAGAAGCAATACAAGCTAGACATCATACGCAACATGCAACCACATATAATAGTGTCAAGTTAGAGCAAGCTCCTGTGATGGTGGAGTAGGGGAGATGTGCTCATCATCTACACAGCTATGTTGACTGTCCAGCCTTGTGTTGTCTTGCAAATCTTGTTGGGAGGATGGCGGAGTAGAATCTTTAGAGACCCCCTGTTTGAGTTGCTCCGAAGGACCACCATCATCCACTCCCGGACTAATTTCCTTCAGCTGTAATGATTTTGCATTGTGAAGTCAAACCAATAAGAAAAAGGAATAAAATTCGCTCTTCAGAACTCATTCATGCATGATACTGATGAACACTACTCGGATGAAAGGCAAACACATGATGCGAGGATGGAATATGTACGAAAAAATGGACGGCTTGACATATTCACACCTATGATGTGGTAACTAAGAAGAAGACACTTCAACAAATTAGAAACACTGCAAGACACCATATGGAAGGTGCAATCAATATCACTCTACCAAGTTAAAATTGTCTCGTCATAGGTGGCGTTCATCAAACTAGAAGCAATACATGCTAGAAATCATATTCAAGACGCAAACCAATATCACACTGCCAACTTAAAGGTGTCCCATCATAAGTGGCTGATGCAGGATACACAAGAAGAGTAGTTTCATGTAAGAACATGGTGTGATAGACAGATATAGTATGTACCAAAAACAGGAAAGCGTGTCATATTCACATGTATCATGTGTAAGCTAAGCAGATGCAGTTTACACTAATTAGGAGCAATACGAGCTAGACACCATATGAAACATGCAACCATATATCACACTGCCAAGTTAGAGCAAGCACCTTGGATGGTGGAGTAGGGGAGCGGAGACTTGGACCATGTAATGCACTATCAGTACAAGGAGAATCAGTACAGATGCTCCATTTATGTTGCTGTAGAGGACCACCATCGTCACCTTCCTTACTCTTTTCCTTCCTCTTTCTTGATTTTGCCTTGTCAAGTCAAACCCACAAGAAAAAGGAATAAAATTTGCTCTTTAGAACTTATTGATGCATGATACTGACGAACACTACTTTCATGTAAGGTAGCCGCATGATAGGAGGATGGAATATGTATGAAAAACAGGACGGCGTGACATATTGACATGTATGATGTATAAAGTGTAAACTAAGCACAAGGTGCTTGAACTTGTTAGAATCGATGCAAGCTAGAAACCATATGAAAGATGAAACCAATATCACTCTGCCAAATTAAAAGGGTGCCCTAACAAATGTATTGACCAAATTAGCAGAAATACATGGCAACAGGCTAGAAATAATATGCAATATGCAATGAATAAAGGTGACTCATTGTAGGACCTTGAAGTATGTCTAGAGGGGGGTCATTAGACTACTTGACCAATTAAAAAACTTAACCTTTTCCCAATTTTAGAGTCTGGTAGATTTTAGCTATCTTAGGACAAGTCAAGCAATCATCACACAATTCAAGCAAGCATGCAAAGAGTATATAGGCAGCGGAAATTAGAGCATGCAACTTGCAAGAAAGTAAAGGGAAGGGTTTGGAGGATTCAAACGCAATTGGAGACACGGATGTTTTTGGCGTGGTTCCGATAGGTGGTGCTATCGTACATCCACGTTGATGGAGACTTCAACCCACGAAGGGTAACGGTTGCGCGAGTCCACGGAGGGCTCCACCCATGAAGGGTCCACAAAGAAGCAACCTTGTCTATCCCACCATGGACGTCGCCCACGAAGGACTTGCCTCACTAGCGGTAGATCTTCATGAAAGTAGGCGATCTCCTTGCCCTTACAAACTTCTTGGTTCAACTCCATAATCTTGTCGGAGGCTCCCAAGTGACACCTAGCCAATCTAGGAGACACCACTCTCCAAGAAGTAACAAATGGTGCGTTGATGATGAACTCCTTGCTCTTGTGCTTCAAATGATAGTCTCCCCAACACTCAACTCTCTCTCATAGGATTTGGATCTGGTGGAAAGAAGATTTGAGTGGAAAGCAACTTGGGGAAGGCTAGAGATCAAGATTCATATGGTAGGAATGGAATATCTTGGCCTCAACACATGAGTAGGTAGTTCTCTCTCAGAAATGGTAAGTTGGAAGTGTAGGTTCATTCTGATGGCTCTCTCCACAAATGAAGAGGAGGTTGAGGGGTATATATAGCCTCCACACAAAATCTAACCGTTACACACAATTTACCAAACTCCATGGGACCGATTCACCAGACTCAGTCGGACCGATTCAGTAAACCTAGTGACTGTTAGGATTTTCGGTGGGACCGACATGCAACTCGGTCGGGCCGATATGGTTAGGGTTAGGGCATAACATAATCTCGGTAAGACCGATTACACAAACTCGGTGAGACCGATTTTGGTAATAAGCTTTCCAGAGAGTTGGTCAGGTAAACTCGGTGGGACCGATTCGCTCATTTCGGTGAGACCGAAATGTTACGAAAGGGAAACAGGGAGTTTACATTGCAATCTCGGTGGGACCAATCACTCACTTCGGTTAGACCGAAACGTTATGAAGGGAAACAGAGAGATTACAATCCCATCTCGGTGAGACCGAGATCCCAATCGGTAAGACCGATTTGCCTAGGGTTTGTGGTAGTGGCTATGACATTTGAACTCGGTGGCGCCGGATAGAAAGAATCGGTGTGATTGATTTTGACTTTGGGTTTAGGTCATATGAGGATGTGAGAAAGTAGTTGAGGGTATTTGGAGCATATCACTAAGCACTTGAAGCAAGAGGCTCATTAAGCAACACCTCATCCCTCCTTGATAGTATTGGCTTTTCCTATAGACTCAATGTGATCTTGGATCACTAAAATGTAAAATGAAGAGTCTTGAGCTTTTGAGCTTGAGCCAATCCTTTGTCCTTGATATTTTGAGGGACCCACTTTCGTCATCCATGCCATGCCATTCATTGAGCTTTCCTGAAATAATAGTCTTGGAATAGCATTAGCTCAATGAGCTATATGTTGTTATGAATTACCAAAACCACCTAGGGATAGTTGCACTTTCAATCTCCCCCTTTTTGGTAATTGATGACAACATATAGATCAAAGCTTCGACAAATGATAATAAGATTGAAAAACATCGTCGCTTTGAGAAGTATGTGATAAGCAAGAGCTCCCCCTAAATTTGTGCATAGTTTAAGATTTGCTTTGGACTGCAAATGCACAAGTAATTAGGCTCATGGGTTACTCTTCCATGTCACATACATCTTGGTGGAGCACTCAAAATAATAAAGATTGAATGCATGCACTCATCACCAAGCAAAGTGAATGATCATATAAGGATAGGTAAAATAATATCATCAAACAGGCATAAGTGTAGCTTATGATCAAACACATGATCATCAATGTCTCACAGGTAATAGCATAGTATCTCAAGCAATCAAAAGCAAACAAAGTTTAACCACCAAAGCAAGAGAGAACAAAAGCAACACACTCTCTCTCTCGAAGCCTATGATCTATACATTTTTCTCCCCCTTTGGCAACAAGTTACCAAAAAGTTCATAGAAAATGCATAGTGCTAGATCGACTCTCAGGCTTGATCTTCAGGTGGTGGTGTAGAGATGGCTCCTTGGACGAAGGCTTCAGTTGATGTGGATGGAGCTGGAGGAGTTGGTGCTGGAGCTGGTTGCACTGGAGCTGTAGGAGCTGTAGCTGGTGCAGATGATGTGGCTCTAGTGTCTATCACAGGCACTACAGCTGACCTCTGAGCTCTAGGCACTCTGGCAAATGCATCAGTGGTTGTCTTGCCCTTCCTCTCCTGCATGTCATCCTGAAGCTGCTCCACAACTGACTGAATCTCAGTTACTTTGACATCTAGATCGTAGAATTTTTGTTCCATGATTCTTTCCAGACTCTCCTGATTTTGAGTTAGGGTGGCCAACCCCTTCTCAATCCTCAGTGTTGATGCTATCAAGTAACCAAGCTGCTCCTGCTTGTTCTTCAAAAAGTACTCAGATGCCTCCTCTTGAGTTGGCATCTTGGTAGCCTTCTCTTTCTTTGCTTTCTCCTTCTTCTCTTGAGCTTGCACTGATGATGGTTCATTCTCATTCATTACAACTTGATTATCCTCAAAGTCTGGATAGAGATCAAAGTGTTCCTTATCCAACAGATATTTTCCTGTGTCCATCTTTGAGTTAATCAACTCCTGAATTTGTGGTCCATATCCACAACTTCTCTTCTGGTCTACTGCTGTCCTCTTAATGGTCTCAACCATAAGGCTCATGACCTTGAATTTTCGTGGCACATCAAACAAGTGCAACAAGTTGATAGCATGCCCTCTAATCATGTTTTGGTCACCTGACTTGGGCAAAAGAGTGTGCCTTAGGATCCAGTTGATCGTTGGTAGCCCTGACAGAAGAAAATGAACTGATCCAAACTTGAAAGTCTTAAGAGCTTTGTCTGGGATCTCCTTGTACATATGTGACATTGAATTGTGATCCATCTTCTTCTTGGCATAGACATCCAAGTCATCTTCACTCTCCTTTGGGGCATTGATCAGATTGGCCCATTCCTCAATGGTTGACTGGTGCCTTGTACCTTCAAACATCCAAACTATCCTCCCATCTGGATAGAAATGTGTTGTGGAGTAGAATTGCATAATGAGTTCATCATTCCAGTTGGTGAGCTTCTGCCCAACAAAATCTGCAACTCCACAAGCAACAAAATTGTCTTGTACTCCAGGATAGAGTTCCTCATTTTCCTTCATGTAGGTCCAGTCGACCCACCTCATATCACACACTATGGGCTACTTGTCCAACAAGATTGTCTCATAGAAGTCCTGTTGTTCCTTAGTATGGAACCTGTAATCAATAGCTTTCCTTCTCCTGGTGGCATATGGATCTGTCATTCTCCATAGCCTCAACCATGAGTCTCTCCTGATATTCATGTCCTCAGCCACACGATGAGCATCATTGTGGTCTAGAATCTTGGGTTTGAGCTTCCTCAGGACTTGTCCTTCTTCGTCTTCCTTGGCAGCAACTTTAGGCACTGGGTCCTTGTTCTTCTCAGTAGCTGGTATATTCCTGGTATTCCTCTTTGGTGCAATCTTGGGCTTGGGGGCAGCTTTGGGTGCTTCTTTGGGCTTTGATGTTGCAGCCCCTGACTTTATAGCATCACCCATTAGCTTTTGTGCCTTGGGTGCTGGTGCAGCAACCTCTTCTTCCTCTTCTTCTTCCATCATGGAAGGTTGACCAACAACTCTGGCCATGGTCTTTTTGACCCTTTCCTTCCTTTTCTTTCCTTCAGCAGCTGGATCTTTGGGATTAGGTTTTTCAGGTACTTGTGTTGATCATCTGACCTTCAGCATAGGTGTCCTCTTGGCAGAAACCTTCCTGTTGAGTCCAGGCCTTGTGTTCTTTGCTGTCCCATACTCCTTTTTGAGCACTACCTTCTTGGAAGTAGCCTCATCTTCTTCTGCCATATAATCCTCATCCTCAGATTCTGAGGTTCTCTTCTTCCTTGTCCCGGTGGTAGCTTTAGGCAGATTGCTCGGGGTGCTCCTGCTGCCATCATCTAAAGAACTTGAGGGACTAGTGCCCTCACTCATGTGAATCTGCTCTTCTGACTTGTTCTGACTATCACTTTGGTCAGACATGCTCAAATCACTGACTGCTGACCGTGTGAATAGTTATAGATGAGATAGAATGGATGAGCATCACATAATGCAGAGATTTGCAAAAGAATGATTCAAAAACTCAGTTTTAGTTTTCCATAGAAAGCATTTCGGATCAACCGATTTTCAAACTCGGTGATACCAAAGCAGTTTTGGAACCTAAACTGGTGATCTCGGTAGGACCGAGTCACAGTTCGGTGGCACCGAGACTGCTAGGGTTTCACAAAGTTTTAAAATCGGTCACACTGATTAGCAATTCTCGGTCAGACCGAGAGTTACTAGTGCAATGGCGTTAGCCAAATCGGTGGGACCGAGTTTTTCAACTCGGTGGGTCCGAGATGGTTTCGGCGGAAACCTAACCCTAAATTTTCAAATCGCATCTATTCTAAGGATTGTATTGACTGGATAGGAGTGTTTCAATCGTGGCAAGAATCATAATGAACACAATGTGCTAGGAATCAGACGAGGATAGCACTATGATCGAGTCCATACCCTAGCTTGGCGATGAACTCGCTACGGTGACAACGGCGGTGATGAATTCCGTTGACGCTGGCGGAGACCGGCGACAGGAGGCGGCTGGCGACGAGGAGACGATCTGGAGACCCTGGAGGCAGAGCGAGCTATGCGCGGGTGAAGGGGTTTGGAGAAATTTCCAATTTTTTGCCCGTGGGTATATATAGCCCGACCCTGTCGGTGTGACCGAGTGGAACAACTCGGTGGCACCGAGATGCATAACTTTATACAGTTACAGCAACTCAGTGTGACCGAAAAGTTCAAATCGGTTGCACCGAGATTGAAAACCTAGATCGACTTAGTGATCTCGGTAGGACCAAAATGGAGGAGTCGGTCAGACCGAGAATCACAAAGAAGTTTTGGAAGTTTAAGTCTATGACGAATCGGGGACTCCGAGTGCTCCTCACACAGAGTGGTTCGAATCTGACTTGATCAATTTTTGTGATGTAGCATTAATAGAGTTTGAGACGAGAAAAGCATAGATAGCTAGAGAGGGTTCTTAGGCATTCTTGTCCATCCACTTGGCAAAAAGAAAAAGAACCAAACAATCAAAGCAACAAGTGGATGTCCTCGAATGAGTAAAATATGCAACCAACATGCTCACACAATAGAATGGCAAATGAAATATGTGGCAAAGCATGCACAACCAAGTCTAGCATCTATCAAACAATTGGCGATGACTAGGTCATCTATATATGAGTATATTGACTTCGGAGTCAATTGAGAACATTCGATCATAGGTCATACTCATCGTTTAAGCTCAAGTGGGGTTACCACTTTTACATAATGCATTGATGTGTTCACACCATTAGAGTTGCTTTGACTCATTTCTTAGAGTTAAGCTCCCCCTAGATGTGAGATCCCCTTTTAGAGGGATGAACTAACCTTGGGTTTTGTCGATGATGACTTCATGTAGGTGTTGAAGATGTGGATGCTCAATGTTGATGTAGATCATTTGGAGCAATCCTTTGGAGTGAGTTGCACTTTCAACATACCTACATGGGTTAGTCCCACAAGGAACAAACAAGAATATCCATAGACATAGTGTGATGCACACACAATATGATGTCCATGAAATCATTAGGTTACCTTTTCCCTTGCCTTACCAACATGAGGTTTTGTGACTCCTTGAACTAGTGCAAGATGTGGAAGTTTATTGCACTTGTCCTTGCCATAATGATATGAGTAAAGAATATTGGCGGAGACACCCTCAAGAACTCTCTAGTTCTTCTTTTTCGGGATCCACATCATCTTGATGGGAATACTTGGAGTTGTAGTCGTACTTGATGAGGTAGAACTTGACGTAGTCTTGGGAACCCACTTGACCAAGGCCTTGGGTGCTTCTTCAAATGCATCAATCTCCTCTTGAAGCTTTTCCTTGCCTTTGTTCTTGTGGTCTTGTGGTGGAAGATCATCTTGAGCTTGTGTTCCCTTGAAGGAAGTAGGATCATACTTCTCTTGTTGAGGAACAAACTTTGTCTTGGGATATTGATCTTCTTCCCACTCAACTCCATTGGCATTGAACTTTCGTTGAAAACCAACAGCTTGATTCTTCCGGTGCCTTCCTTGCTTGCGTACAATTTCCTCGAATTGCTTACTCCCGGCAAGGCTCTTGTATACACCTTTCTCTATAATTCCCTTCAATAAGCCATTTTCTTGCTCAAGTGTAACTTGGCTAAGAGAATCATTAGTGGAATCAAGAGAACTACTAGAAGCAACAATATTGGATTTGGCATTATTATTGTTACTACTAGAGGAAGGATCTTTCTTGTACTTGTTACTAGACTTGACTTGAGGTATGTAAGTAGATAAGAGTAAACGCTTGGCAATGTAAGAAGAACTTTTCTTACGGAGATCATCATTGATTGCTTTTAAGAACTAATGCTCTTGCTCAAGATTGAGCTTTTCAAAGCGTAACTTCTCATGAGCCCTTAAAAGTTCTCGATGATTTTCGAAGATAGTTTCATGAGCTAACTTAAGAGTGTTTAGTTCTTTAGTTAGAAGCTCAATCTTCTCCTTATCATTGTCATTCGTTTTATCTTGATTAGCATGATTAATTGACGTTTCATCATAGTATTCATCATCACCTAGCAAGTCATCTTCATCACTATTGAAATCAACATACTCGGGATGTGTTACCTTTGGACCTTTGGCCATGAAGCATCTTCCAATTCCTTCATTTGGTGAGTCAAATATGTCGTAGGAGTTGGTTGACACAAGTGCTATACCAGCAACACCTTCATCTTGAATATATTCGGAGTCGGAGTGATAGCTTCTCTCGGAGTGATTGTCGGAGTCGGAGCCGGATACCCATTCACCAACATGAGCTTGATATCTTCGTTTTGTGTAGCTCCTTGATGACTTGTCCTTCCTTTCCGAATCCTTGCTTCTCCGCGAGGGTCTTTGTTCATAACGATCATCTCTACTACTCCTCTCTCTTGGTGGTGATTCTTCTCTTTTGCTTCTTCTTTTTGGAGAATCTTCTCTTCTTTTGTAGGGTGTCGTACACTCATTGGAATAGTGTCCGGGTCTCCCACAATTGTAGCAATTGCACTCTCGACTAGAAGACCTTTTGTCATTGTAGGACCTTGACTTAGAGCTTCTTTATTTGCTTCTACTCTTGTAGAATTTGTTGAAGTTCTTCACCATTAAGCTCAATTCTTCATTGAAGGTTTGTTTCTCACTTGATGATGTGGGGGCTTCACATGAGGCTTTGTAAGCACCACTTGACTTGTTGTGAAGTTCCTCCTTATCCTTGAGTGACATCTCATGAGCAACAATTCTTCCAATGACTTCCGTTGGCTTGAGATCTTTGTAGTTTGGCATCATTTGGATCAATGTGCACACGGTATCATACTTTCCATCCAATGCTCTTAGGATCTTCTTGATGATGAATCTGTCGGTCATCTCTTCACTCCCTAAGCCGGTGTCTTCCTTACTCGTGTACAATTTCCTCGAATTTCTTACTCCCGGCAAGGCTCTTGTAAACACCTTTCTCTATAATTCCCTTCAATAAGCTGTTTTCTTGCTCAAGCGTAACTTGGCTAAGAGAATCATTAGTGGAATCAAGAGAACTACTAGAAGCAACAATATTGGATTTGACATTATTATTGTTACTACTAGAGGAAGTATCTTTCTTTTACTTGTTACTAGACTTGACTTGAGGCATGTAAATTGATAGGAGTAAACACTTGGCAATGTAAGAAGAGCTTTTCTTACGGAGATCATCATTGATTGCTTTTAAGAACTCATGCTCTTGCTCAAGATTGAGCTTTTCAAAGCGTAACTTCTCATGAGCCCTTAAAAGTTCTCGATGATCTTCGAAGATAGTTTCACGAGCCAACTTAAGAGTGTTTAGTTCTTTAGTTAGTAGCTCAATTTTCTCCTTATCATTGTCATTCGTTTGATTAGCATGATTAATTGACGTTTCATCATAGTATTCATCACTAGAGTTGTCAACAAGTAAATCATCATCCACAAGCAAGTCATCTTCATCACTATTGAAATCAACATACTCAGGATGTGTTACCTTTGGACCTTTGCCCATGAAGCATCTTCCAATTCCTTCATTTGGTGAATCAAATATGTCGTAGGAGTTGGTTGACACAAGTGCTAGATCGGCAACACCTTCATCTTGAGTATATTCGGAGTCGGAGTGATAGCTTCTCTCGTAGTGATGGTCGGAGTCGGATCCGGATACCCATTCACCAACATGAGCTTGATGTCTTCATTTTGTGTAGCTCCTTGATGACTTGTCCTTCCTTTCTGAATCCTTGCTTCTCCGTGAGGGTCTTCGTTTGTAACGATCATCTCTACTCCTTCTCTCTCTTGGTTGTGATTCTTCTATTTTGCTTCTTCTTTTTGGAGATTCTTCTCTTCTTTTGTGGGGTGCCATACACTCATTGTAGTAGTGTCCAGGCCTTCCACAATTGTAGCAATTGCGCTCTCGACTAGAAGATCTTTTGTCATGATAAGACCTTGACTTGGAGCTTCTTTCTTTGCTTCTGCTCTTGTAGAATTTGTTGAAGTTCTTCACCATTAAGCTCAATTCTTCATTGAAGGTTTGTTTCTCACTTGATGATGTGGGGGCTTCACTTGAGGCTTTGTAAGCACCACTTGACTTCTTGTGAAGTTCCTCCTTATCCTTGAGTGACATCTCATGAGCAACAATTCTTCCAATGACTTCCGTTGGCTTGAGATCTTTGTAGTTTGGCATCATTTGGATCAATGTGCACACGGTATCATACTTTCCATCCAATGCTCTTAGGATCTTCTTGATGATGAATCTGTCGGTCATCTCTTCACTCCCTAAGCCGGCAATCTCATTTGTGACAAGAGCAAGCCTAGAGTACATTTCAGTGACACCTTCACCATCCTTCATTTTGAACTTGTCAAACTGACTTTGGAGCACATCCAGCTTGGATTCCTTGATAGAGTCAGTACCTTCATGCATATCAATCAAAGTATCCCAAATTTCCTTTGCATTCTCAAGACGGCTGATTTCACTACTAGGAAAAGGCCTACGAATGGCGCACTGGTTTTGCCTACTAATGGCGCACTACCGGTGCGCCATTACTAGCACGCCATTAGATTTTTTTACTAATGGCGCACCACTGGTGCGCCATTAGTATCTGGTATACTAATGGCGCACCTGCCAGTGCGCCATTAGTATGTAACACCATGCGCCATTAGTATGCCTCCCTCGGGGCCATATGTAACCATGTGCTTTGTCACACTAATGGCGCACTCTGCCACGATGCGCCATTAGTATCCGTTGGCATACTAATAGCACACTCTGCCTTGATGCGCCATTAGTATGAATATTTGGTTTTTTTTTTTTTGCTTTTCTGATTTTTGCACAGGTTACAAAATATATTATTGGATAGAATATAGACAGCAGCACACAGCAACATTGGATTCATCAAATACAATAGAAGATTAGTCTCTGAATACAATTCATCATATTAGTCTCCGAATTCAAAAGACCGAACAAAGATAAAACATTACAAGTCTCAAGACCGCGAGTATCGAGTTTGTCTTCACATTACAAGTCGATATCGATCATCTAAACTACCATCACATAAAAGAGAGTTGTGGTCATCACGATGAGCATCATCACGATCAAACTGGTCCTCATTCGGTTCCTCCAACGCTCCCTCCTCTCTCCCGCTAGATAGCGGGCATATCTAGATTCGGCCTCCGCCCTAGTGGTGTACCCTTTGTAACTGTTACCGCTGAAACGGTGAACCTGTCTCCGACACTCCTCCCAGTCGTTGTAGACTCCGGGAACCTTACCCTTGTACACGACATACGACGGAATCTCTATGCACAAGCCAAACAACAGACAATACATAAGCAATATGTAAGTATGCAACAAAAGGATCGAAAGAGAAAAGCAAGACATTAATAGCACGATTCATGGTCCTACTAATAAATAGCATCGATTACATCTAAGTTGAACGACTGTCCAAACCAAAGAGACATACGAACTCATTAAAGTTTAATTACAACATGAGCTAATCAATGTTTCAGAACTACACATCACTACTTTCGACTCGACTCATCGGACAGGAGCGTGGATGAAGCCGCCGTCTGTCGTGATGGTCATGAAATCGCGGTCGTTGTCACCCTGCATTTGTAGCGTTTCATCTATCTCACTGTTGGACGGTTGATATCTGACGAAGAACTGCCCTGAGGTATGAAGGACATCTTGATGGATGATGTCCGCAAACTCCGACTGGATGCGAAAGAATTCTTGTCTGAGGTCCGCGTCCTGGACTGCCTACAAGCTCGCGGCCCAATCTTTGAGATTATCTGGTAGCAGAAGTTGATGATGGTCCCTTACGATCGCCCGCATGTGATGGAGGGCGTAGTAGGCATCCTTCTGACCGCCAGGCGGCTGCTTGACACAGCAGAACTTCGTATTGTGTGAGAACATGTGCTTGCCGTACTTACGAACTGCCCTGGTGAAGGTGCCTCCAGATTTGGCGTAGCCGGGCAGAACATCATCAAGAACTTTCTTGACATTTGTGTAGTCTATCTTGGAGTTACGGTTCGGGTCGAAATACGTGGCCATGGAATATTTCGGGCTTAAGACGATGAGTGTGCAATGTGTGTCACTGCACAGAACACGGAATGTTAGAAAAAAAAAGAACGATCAAAATCTAAGGAATCATATGTTACGGGGCGGTTAAGGGATGACTTACTCGGGAAAGTAAGCCACAAGGAAGTTATCCTTATCTGGGTTTGCCAGAATGACGCCTTCGAGGTGTGAACTCGCAACTTGGCGGTCCCCAGCGTTGTTAAAGTGCTTGGCACACATGTAGAAGGGGTCGACTATCACGATGTCCGGGGTCTTGTCTTTAATGATCCGCATCTCCATACTCAGCGAAAACAGCCGAACGAAGGTGTAGTGCAGCGGATGAAGGTTAAACATAGCAAAGATGTCATCAAACCGCATGACGATCGTACCCCCGATGTCGCCATCCGCAAAGCCCTTGCCCTCTGGCACCTTGGCCACGAAAACCGGGTATGCCACATCATTCTCTCTCAGACGCCGCTTCTCCAAAGAAAGAACACTGTCGTGCAGACTCTACATAGCACCGGTTGCAGCATTCAGCATATTTGGCGGTAGCATCGCCCTACCCGCCACATGCACCCTCCTCGAGATATCCTTTGGTGAAGGTGGCCCGTCCTGAGCACGGATCAAACTCGGTGCCGGCTGGCTCACACCGGCGCCCTTATTAGTCTTTCGTTTCTGTCCCTTCTTCTTGATCTCCTGTAATGGGACCGAGTTCTGCTCACAGACCGCTTTCTTGAGCGTGTTAGGGCTGATAATATTTCGCACCTCAGCTATCTGAGGCTCGGTGAAGGCGGGAGCTGGAGGCGTCTCCTGAGAACTGAACGGCAGACGACGCCTATTGCAATTGGATTTCTCCGCCGTACCAGCTAGATTGCGGTCGTCTTGGTTGGGTTCTTGAGAAAGAGGTCCGCAGAACTCGTCAGCGTACCCATGTTCGGCAAAGTACTTATCGACTTTGGTAAATGTACCTTCGTCGTTGTCGTCGTCGTCCGGATCCTGTGCCATAGGGCTGTTCGGATCCTGTGCCATAGGGATGTCCGACATAGGGATGTCCGGCAGGTCCGGTAGAGTTGCGGCGTTCTTGCCATGGCTTGGCGCCGGCACGACTGGCGGTCTTGTCTGTGGGGTGGTGTCCCCCGCCCCCAAACGAATTTGGCTCTTCGGCCAAAGCAGCGGCCAGTTTACGCAGGCGCTGAGGGTCATCTCACCTTCTTCGTCGGCCCCAGCGGGTCGAACCGGAGGTAACAGCTCGTCGCAGCCTGGCAGCACCCGAACCACTTCAACCCTATACACTGTGGGTGGCATCGGATTACCATGGAACATGTGGTTGCCCGGTTGAACGATTCTGCCCTTGGCGACATCGACCAACTCGGCGCCCACGAAGTGCAGAAGAGTGCAAGGAACGTCGGCGGTGCCCTGCGAAAACATGTACAGGGCGTCAGGGATGCCTAGTCAAAGGCAAGGAGATGAAGTCATCGGCCGAGAGGCTTAGTTACTGTGATGCCGTCGAGCTCATCTAATGTTGAGGCACCGCCAATGGCGGGCATGCAACTGACGGAGGGGGAGCTTGCTGGCGAGGTGCCGGCCGGTGTACACCTGGGTGCATTAAGCTCCAATGCCCGTGCCGGCGCCGGAGACATGAATACCGCCTCTACCGGAGACACCAATGGCGCCGCCGCCGGAGACACCAATGGCGCCACCGGAGACACCAATGGCGCCGCCTGGGCGTTGTGCGAGTTGCTGGACGTGAAGCTGGGAACCGGGGGAGGCCCCTGTTGGCCGCCCGCAATCCACGTCGTCAGCCCATGAATCAACGTAGGCACCATGGCGTTGAGCTTCGTTCCCAGTTGTTGTTCCACTTGCTCTTGGACAAGCTCCCGAATCTCGCCACTTGTGCCTTGAGTGCTTCAACCTCGCGCGTCTGGCTTTCCAAGCTGGCCTTTTTCTCCTTCCGCACACTAGCGGTATAGTATGACCCCCATTTTGTGGACAAGCCTTTGCCGGCCACACGACCAGCTGACGTCGGCTTAGTGAGCTTATCCTTGCTTTTCATTATGTTCGACGCCCTATTTAAAGGGCTGTTGAAAGGGGAGCTCTGAGACGACCCCGCGCTACTGCTTTCAGTTTCCTGCGAAAGGAACGTGAACCATTTAGAAATATTGGGGATTAGTTAGAGTGCAACCATATGGAGCTAATTACGCGGGGGTGTATTCCTTACCAGAACAAGCTCAACCGCCATGGTCTTCGGATCCGTGGTAAGCTCCTTTGTTATCGGGTCCTCCTTGTACCGGGCCCTAACATAGTTCCTGGTCTGCTTGTTACCGCTGTATTTCTCGAAGCGGGGCGGTAGGCCTTGCTCGGCACGCTCTGCGTCCTCCTTGTCCCATATAGGCTCCGCCACTCTGTAACCGCCGGGACCGAGTTTGTGTTCCCCTAAGTTCAACTCCCGCATTTCTTTCCCCCACTGACTTGATTCGGTGGTTGCACTACTCTCGCACTTTATCTTGAACTCCTTGTAGTCATCTTCGCTCATCAAAGGATATTTCGCCTTGATCTTCTCATAACTATCACCTTTATCAATCATTCTCTTCACCGCGCTTCTCCAAGTAGACAGGGTCGTGCTCATCTTCGTGAGGGCAGCACTGTTCACTTTATTCCCTGAGAGGCGTGTGTTTTCAAATTCGGCGGGGAACTTGTATCGTTCGTGCAGCTTCGTGAAGAGGAGGCTGCGCAAATTCCCTCGGTCCTTATGCCTAAGGTTCTCGGTGTTGATCGAGACGGTGCTCCGGAGAATGCACCCGAGCTGAACCGAGTACCCCTTGACTATATGTTTGGGCTCCGTTGGATTCCCGTCGGAGTCCACTTGAGTGAATTCCTCCTTGAGGGTGCGGAGCGCATTCGGGCGCCGGTCCTTCCTTTGCTTCTTCGGTTGGCTGCCATCTGTGTGTGCGCCGCCATCATCAGTGGTGGCATCCTCGGTGGCACCATCAGTGGTGTCATCCCCGACGCCACTAGGGGTTGTGTAATCAGGATCGGTGTCTTCCGCGGCGTCCTCATAGCGGTGAGGTTGTTCCTCCATCTCCTGGGACAGCTCCCAGAATTGCTTGCCGCCCAAACCACCGGCCTCATCGTTGTGGGCCATGTTTCGCTCTAAATAGGAAAAAAGTTTGGTCAAAAAGTTGGTTATTGTCAAGGAACAAGATCATGGTCTCATCATTTAGGGTTTGTCGACACCGAGGCACCCTAAAAGCCTAAGCTTTCATCATTTAGGGTTTGTCGACGCCGAGGCACCCTAAAAGCCTAAGCCGAGGCACCCTAGGTTGGGCCTAATCACTTGGCACTAATCACTTGGCTCTATTACCACCTATGGTTTAATGCAGCAAGAATGGCGGGGCATTTGATCCTACTTAACTAAGTACTAAGATACCCCGGTCCATGCATTAGTCGCAAGTACCCCATATGTCCTATTTTTAGCAAAGTCATGCTAAAATTTCGGCATGACCTTTGCTGAAAATAGGACATATGGAGTACCCGAATTTGCCGGAACGGAAGTTAATCAACATTCCGGCAAACTCAAGGGCCTCTCGGGGTACCTGCAAATTCATCACGACACGATGGTCGGAGACAAAACCCACATTCAAGTTCACAGGATAAAAAAATCATCCACATTCACCAACCCACATGATGTTAAAACCCACATGAGCTATAAACAGACTTAAAAAACCCACATGATGTTATAACTGTATACACTGAACATGATGATACCAAATGGGAAGGAAAATTGTATCACTCTAGATTAGTGTAGCCACTATCTAACAAAACCAGAATGTTAACAAAATTACACCATGATGATACCAAATTCTTGTAGTAGTACAATGAGTTCACATGATAAAAAAATCATCCACATTCACCAACCCAAACTGGTGGAGATACAGCAAACTAGAACCTTCCAGGTTTCTGCCATTTTATTTTTCCCACCGTATATGTTTTTTGATTCATGTCATGGTACTTGCTATCAAACCAAGTATTTTCTTTCTACATAATCTGGGAAGTTTCCTTCTTACTGTCTCACTATCTTACTGTCTCACTACAAAAAACTAGTATGCTTAGTTGAGACTAGTATGCTTAGTTGCATTATGACAGACAAAAACTACAAATATTTGTGTTTTTAGTTGAGCAATACAGTGATAGTGTGATAGGCAAGTTTCAGCTGGCAAAGTGTCATGATTCAGACAACAGAGCAGCTAAGCATAGCAAGTGGATAGTTTAGTCAGTATACTAGTACTCTTTAGAAAGCATGAGACATATATTACCTGGAGGAGACTTCGTCGGAGAGTTGCCTGTGCATTGAAAATACAACGAGATCAGCAAAGGATAGTAAGATGTATACTGAAATTATCATAACAAAATGCCAGCTACTGCCATGGTCACTGCAAATGGGCGTCCGCAGGATAAAACAATGCATCCAAGACTGGGCTTAGACTAATATCCTCATAGCATAATCTGACATCAAGCAAATATTATAAGAACAGTGAAAATGTATGTTCACTGCAAATGAATATGGACCAAGTATCCTCTAAAATGCATCTAAATGCAAGCTCAGAGATTTGAACATTTGGAAAACCCTAGCTACTTAATTCTCCAACCCCCTTTCCTTGTCCAAATTTCTCCAACCCCCAACCCTAGAACACATCAGAAGGAAATAAAGAGGGGGGAGGGGGAAGCGGCTCGGGTGCTCACTTGGGAGGTCGAGGGCGACTCGGGGCAGCCGGAGCTAGTCGAGGCGGCGCGAATTCGGCGTCGAGCGGTGGTTCTCCTCCTGGGCAGGCCGCACGGTTGAGGGTGTCGAGCGGTGGCGGTCCTCCTGGGCGTCCGAGCTCGTCCGGGTCCTCGTAGTCGAAGAGGAAGACGGCGGCGGTCCTCCTGGGCAGGCCGCGCGGTGTTGGACGGCGAGCACGTCGAGGGCAGAGGCGGGGCCGCGGGGGGAGGGGGCGCTTGGGCTGGAGGACGTCGAGGGAGGCGGCGCTCGGCTCGGGGATGGCGAGGGAGGTGGCGCTGGGCTCGGGGACGGCGAAGGAGGCGAGGGGGACGACGAACACGGGGGTAGCGGGTGAGATCGATGAGGCAGGGGAGAGATTAGAGAGATTGGGGATTTAGTGTGGGGGGAAGCTTTCTAATGGCGCACCACCCACTCGTGCACCAGAAGTACGACTATTCTAATGGCGCACCACCCCATGGTGCGCCATTAGAATTTTGTTTTAATCTAACCCACTAGCCCTATCTACAACCTAGCCCTATCTACAACAGAACCCACCCACTAGCCCGACTGGTCAGCACGCAGCACACACACCAGGAGGTCCTGGGTTCAATTCCCAGGCTCCCCAATCTTTTTTTTATGCATTTTAAATGCTGTTTTTTATATTTATTTGTGTTGAAATATGTTCAAACTTGTTTAAATCATAACAGTGCCCATGAAATACAATCGAGAAATGAAGACTATGATTTAAATACAATCGATCTTAGCTAGCTATCTGTTCACAATCTTCTTGCCCTTCTTTTTCACAAATGGAGTTCTTCTGTGGAACGGACGTCCTTTAGGTAGGGTGGTCCTGCTTCTTCTTGTGGTGTGTGCTGCTACTTCATCGCCGTCGTCATGTTCGATCTTCGGGTCGTCGTACTTGTCGAAGTCTTGCTGATTGGCTACTCCATCCATTCCAATGATCTTCCTTTTGCCTCTCCTCACGACAACACGACTGGGCTTTGGCGGGTCGATAATGAAGAAGCATTGGTCCACTTGGGAAGCCAGTACCCATGGCTCATTTTTCGCGGTGACATTTGCACCCACGGTCTTGGATTTGGCTTCGGGTATAACCATGGTGGTGAAATATCGGTCTTCTTTTAGGACGCTCTTGGCCCATATGACACGGAACATCGGCACCTTCTCTCCAGCGTAGCTTAGCTCCCAGATCTCCTCGATCCTTCCGTAGTATCTGTCCTTGTCCTTACCGGTGTAGGATTCCATCATTACCCCAGAGTTCTGATAACCATCGCTCTTCATATCCTTGTCCTCAGTGTAGAATGTGTAGCCATTGATATCGTACGCCTCATAGGTCATCAGGTTGTGCTCGGCGCCCTGTGACAAGGCGAATATGAGTTGTTCTTCCGCGGGAGAATCCTCATGTAAAGGGTACGACAGAAGCTTCTGCTTGAACCAACGCGTGAAACATGAGTTGTGCTCTTTGATTATATCTCCGTCCGTCCTCTGTTGGCCTCAGTCATTGTACGTCTTCTCAATAAAGGTTTTGTGCTCTACCACCCAAGGATCGACCACGTCTATGTGTTGTAGCGCGACTAGGTTTGCTCTTTCAAAGTCAGCGAGTCGACCCTCGAAGTCGACATGCATTTCGCAGCGACCCTCACGGTGACCCCATCCAGCGAGCCTGCCGAGGTGCCTGTTGACGGGCAGACCAACGGGGTTCTCGATGCCTAGATAATTCGTGCAGTAGGAGATGCACTCTTCGGTTAGAAAGCCCCTGGCTATACTTCCCTCTGGACGTGACATGTTCCGAACGTATCCTTTGATGACACCATTCATGCTTTCGAATGGCATCATGTTGTGCAGGAACATCGGCCCGAGTTGGATGATATCCTCCACGATATGGACCAGCAGATGCACCATAACATCGAAGAATGCGGGCGGGAAGTACATCTCAAGCTCGCATAGTATCACCACGATCTCTTCCTGTAGCCTTCTGAGTTGCCTCACGCCAATCGACTTCCGAGAGATGACGTCGAAAAAGTTGCATAGGCCAAATAGCATTTCACGGACGTGCGCATCCATGATCCCACGGATTGCAACTGGAAGTATCTGCGTCATCAGCACGTGACAGTCGTGAGACTTCATCCTGCTGAACTTCTGCTTCGCTGGGTCTAGGTATCTGCTTATCTTCCCCGCATAACCGTAAGGAAGTTCTACTCCTAGGAGGCAGGTGAAAAACTGCTCGATCTCCTCCTGACTTAGAGTGAAGCACGCGGGAGGGTAGTCATTTCCGGTCTTCTTGGCATTTTTGCCTTTGTGACGACTTTCTGTGTCCTGCTTCGCCTCATCATCATCATCATCATCATCATCATCATTAGCGTGAAGCTCTTGCCTGATGCCCATTGATTTCAAGTCTGCCCTTGCTTTCGGCCCATCTTTGGTCCTCTCTGGCATGTTGAGCAGGGTACCAAGCAGACTCTCGCACACGTTCTTCGTGATATGCATGACATCAAGGCTGTGAGGCACACGGTGGATCTTCCAGTACGGCAAGTCCCAGAAAACAGACCTCGTTTTCCATACCTTCAGCAGCGGCTCTGGCGCCTTTCGCTTCTTTCCCGGCTCTGGCGCCTTTTGCTTCTTTCCCGAAAGTGGGCAGTCTTTCCAATTTTTCAATAGCTCGTCTATTTCCTCGCCGCTCCTCGTACACGGGAGTTTTCGGGTTCGGTTTCACCATCGAACAGATCCTTGCGTTTCCTCCACGGGTCATCGTCGCGAAGCCACCTTCGATGTCCCCTGAACACGGTTTTCGAAGACCCGGGATCTCTATCTAGCTGGCGATACGTTGTGTCATCCATGCACCTTACGCATCCAGAAAATCCGTGGACTACCTGCCCCGCGAGATATCCGTAACCAAGATAGTCGTGCACCGTCGTGAGCAGTGCGGCTCTCATAGGGAAATATTCTTTCTCTGCAGCGTCCCACGTATTGGCTAGAATTTTCCACAACATGTCTAGCTCCTCCTTCAGCAGCCCCAGATACAGATTGATGTCGTTCCCTGGTTGTTTTGGCCCTTCAATTAGCATACTCATGTGAATGTACTTCCTCTTCATGCACAACCAGGGGGAAGGTTGTACATCCACACAAACACAGGCCAGGTGCTATGTGTGCTTCTCTGGCTGCCAAACAGATTGACTCCATCAGTGCTCGCGCCCAGCACGATGTTCCTTGGATCCTTCCCAAATTCTGGGTATTCGAAGTTCAACGCTTGCCACTGGCTCGCATCCTTAGGGTGACTCGGCATCTTGTCTTTTTTATTTATCTCCGGATCATTTCCGTCATCTTCCCGCTTCTTCTCCTCCCTATCCGCGTGCCAACGCAGGAGCTTTGCTACCTTAGGGTCCGCAAAATACCGCTGCAGACGAGGAGTGATCAGAAAGTACCACACCGATTTTCGAGGAGCTTTCTTACTCTTCTTGTATCGAGTGACGCCGCACACCGGACATATGGTACACTCCGCATGCTCGTCCCGATAAATGATGCAATTTCTCATGCACACATGGTATTTCACTTGCGGTAAATCCAAAGGACACACGATTTTCTTCGCCTCCTCGAAACTGGTCGGGCACTTGTTCCCCTTGGGAAGACGTTCGTGCCAGAATGACATGTTCTCGTCAAAGCATGTGTCGGTCATTTTGTGTTTTACCTTCATCTCCAGAGCCATGAGCGTTACTTTCAGGCGGGTAACCTCGGGCCTGCATCCTTCATACAATGGAGCAACCGCGTCTATCTCCAGTTGATCCAGCTTGGCTTTCTCTCGGGCGGCAGCTCTTGCGTTATCCGTTTGCTTGCGAAGCAGCTCTTGAATATGAGGGTCCTGCACCCAGCCTCCATCTTCGTCTGCTCCGGCATCTTCATCTCCATGATCATGCCCTTCGTCTTGATCTTCCTCATCATCATGCGACATCTTCTACATGATGATTGTGTACATCATCACCGTCGTGATCATGTCCTGGAGATTCTTCGTCTTCTCGCCCGCCCTCGCCGCGGTGGTTGTCTTGTTGCCCTTCCTCATTTCTTGCCCGGCCCCCATGGACGACTTCATAGTCATCTTCATCACCTTGCCACCGATAGCCATCCATGAAACCACACAAGAGCAGGTGGTCCCGCACCTGCCCGGAATCCGGGTCCGCAATAAGGCTCTTCAGCTTGCATCTTCGACACGAACATCTTATCTTCGTCTCGTTCTTTTGAAGCATCTCGGCCTTCGCGGATCTCAAAAACCTATTCATGATGCCTTTGGTCATCGTGCGGACCATGGTCGCCTGCGGGGTAGAGCAAAACGATATTTTAGAACCAAGAAAAAATTTGGCATGACCTTCCCTAAAAATAGGACCAAAAAGAAAGCATAGTGCCAAAATTCTCGCCAAAACGGAAATGAATCAACATTCCGGCAAAATATTGGCAAACACAAACATATATGCAACACCACAAACACAAGCAACACCACAAACATACATAGATCTAGCTAGGCCACAAAAAGTGCATGTGCACGTTGTTGGAGCGAGCTAGGGAGAAAAAAAGTAGATCTACATCATGAAGATAGCTTTCCCCTTACTTACATATCAAAAAAAGGTGATTTCACCACTTAATTTTGATGAATCTATGGTGGAAATGAGGTGAGGAGGAGGAGGCAGCCGAGACAAGCTTGGAGGAGGAGGTGGCGAGAATGAAGTGGGGAAAGTGAGTGGGTAGGTGGGCTGTCCAAAATATCTTGTTCGTCCCAGGTTACTAATGGTGCACCACCAAACAATGCGCCATTAGTAACCCTGGTTACTAATGGCGCACCGACAGGGGGTGCGCCATTAGTACTTTTTGCAGAAAAGTAAAAAAACATATGTATACTAATGGCGCACTGTGCAACAGTGCGCCATTACTAGTTTAAACTAGTAATGGCGCACTTTGGCAAAGTTCGCCATTAGTAGGTTTGCAAAAAAGTAAAAAAAATATACTAATGGCGCACTCTATTGGTCGTGCGCCATTACTACTTCCAACTAGTAATGGCGCACTTTGTCGTCCATGCGCCATTAGTTTGTATGGAAAAATGGGAAAAAACAATAGTAGTGGCGCACTGTGAACACGGTGCGCCATTAGTGTCTTCCACACTAATGGTGCACGAGCAACCGGTGCGCCATTAGTATATAGTAGTGGCGCACTACTTGCCTGGTGCGCCATTAGAATCAGTCCTATCTATAGCCCTTTTTCTAGTAGTGTTTTATTGAATTCTTCGGGGCACAATCCGTTGAAGAGGATATCATAAGCTTGAGCATTGTATGCAGCATCTTCAACTCATCCGCATTAGCTTCACGGTTCGGCTCTATCCCATCAAAGAATTCAACTTGCAAGCCAATACACACAATAGCCCAACGGCGGGGTTATGTCCGAGAATATGCATTTTCATCTTATGTTTCTGAAAGTGAAACTATCCCTAGGTGGTTTTGGTAATTCATAACAACATATAGCTCATTGAGCTAATGCTATTCCAAGACTATTATTTCAGGAAAGCTCAATGAATGGCATGGCATGGATGATGAAAGTGGATCCCTCAAAACACTAAGGACAAAGGATTGGCTCAAGCTCAAAAGCTCAAGACTCTTCATTTTATATTTTAGTGATCCAAGATCACATTGAGTCTATAGGAAAAGCCAATACTATCAAGGAGGGATGAGGTGTTGCTTAATGAGCCTCTTGCTTCATGTGCTTAGTGATATGCTCCAAAACCCTCAGCTACTTTCTCACATCCACAAATGACCTAAACCCAAAGCCAAAATCGGTCACACCGATTCTTCCAACACGGCGCCACCGATTTCAAATGTCATAGCCACTGCCACAAACCCTAAGCAAATCGGTCCTACCGATAGGGATCTCGGTCTCACCGAGATGGGATTGTAATCTCTCTGTTTCCCTTCGTAACGTTTCGGTCTAACCGAAGTGAGCGATCGGTCCCACCGAGATTGCAATGTAAACTCTCTGTTTCCCTTTTATAACATTTCGGTCTCACCGAAAAGAGCAAATCGGTCCCACCGAGTTTACCTGACCAACTCTCTGGAAAGCTCATTACCAAAATCGGTCTCACCGAGTTTGTGTAATCGGTCTTACCGAGATTACGTTATGCCCTAACCCTAACCGAATCGGTCTCACGGAGTTGCATGTCAGTCCCACCGAAAATCACTAACGGTCACTAGGTTTACTAAATCGGTCTGACCGAGTCTGTTGAATCGGTCCCACCGAGTTTGGTAAATTGTGTGTAATGGTTAGATTTTGTGTGGAGGCTATATATACCCCTCCACCTCCTCTTCATTCATGGAGAGAGCCATCAGACTAAACCTACACTTCCAACTTACCATTTCTGAGAGAGAACCACCTACTCATGTGTTGAGGCCAAGATATTCCATTCCTACCATATGAATCTTGATCTCTAGCCTTCCCCAAGTTGCTTTCCACTCAATCCCTCTTTCCACCAGATCCAAATCCTATGAGAGAGAGTTGAGTGTTGGGGATACTATCATTTGAAGCACAAGAGCAAGGAGTTCATCATCAACGCACCATTTGTTACTTCTTGGAGAGTGGTGTCTCCTAGATTGGCTAGGTGTCACTGGGAGCCTCCGACAAGATTGTGGAGTTGAACCAAGGAGTTTTTAAGGGCAAGGAGATCGCCTACTTCGTGAAGATCTACCGCTAGTGAGGCAAGTCCTTCGTGGGCGACGGCCATGGTGGGATAGACAAGGTTGCTTCTTCGTGGACCCTTCGTGGGTAGAGCCCTCCATGGACTCGCGCAACTGTTACCCTTCGTGGGTTGAAGTCTCCATCAATGTGGATGTACGATAGCACCACCTATCGGAACCACGCCAAAAACATCTGTGTCTCCAATTGCGGTTGAATCCTCCAAACCCTTCCCTTTACTTTCTTGCAAGTTGCATGCTTTAATTTCCGCTGCCTATATACTCTTTGCATGCTTGCTTGAATTGTGTGATGATTGCTTGACTTGTTCTAAGATAGCTAAAATCTGCCAAACTCTAAAATTGGGAAAAGGTTAAGTTTTTTAATTGGTCAAGTAGTCTAATGACCCCCCCTCTAGACATACTTCAAGGTCCTACAAGTGGTATCAGAGCTTTGGTCTCCATTTTCTTTGATTTCCATAGCTTTTGGTGGTCATAGCCTTGGTTTCACAACCTAGGAGAGTATGGCGTCCAGCGAGGGAAATTATCACCGTAGAGGTCCTTACTTTGATGGTACTAATTTTGCTAGTTGGAAGCATAAGATGAAAATGCATATTCTCGGACATAACCCCGCTGTTTGGGCAATTATTTGTATTGGCTTGCAAGGTGAATTCTTTGATGGGAGAGAGCCGGACCATGAAGCTAATGCGTAATAATTGAAGATGCTGCAATACAATGCTCAAGCTTGTGATATCATCTTCAACGGATTGTGCCCCGAAGAATTCAACAAAATCAGCCGTCTTGAGAATACAAAGGAAATTTGGGATACTTTGGTTGATATGCATGAAGGTACTGAATCCGTCAAGGAATCCAAGTTGGATGTGCTCCAAAGTCAGCTTGACAAGTTCAAAATGAAGGATGGTGAAGGTGTCGCTGAAATGTACTCTAGGCTTGCACTTATCACAAATGAGATTGCCGGCTTAGGGAGTGAAGAGATGACCGACAGATTCATCATCAAGAAGATCCTAAGAGCATTGGATGGAAAGTATGATACCGTGTGCACATTGATCCAAATGATGCCAAACTACAAAGATCTCAAGCCAACGGAAGTCATTGGAAGAATTGTTGCTCATGAGATGTCACTCAAGGATAAGGAGGAACTTCACAAGAAGTCAAGTGGTGCTTACAAAGCCTCAAGTGAAGCCCCCACATCATCAAGTGAGAAACAAACCTTCAATGAAGAATTGAGCTTAATGGTGAAGAACTTCAACAAATTCTACAAGAGCAGAAGCAAAGAAAGAAGCTCCAAGTCAAGGTCTTATCATGAAAAAAGATCTTCTAGTCGAGAGCGCAATTGCTACAATTGTGGAAGGCCTGGACACTACTCCAATGAGTGTATGGCACCCCACAAAAGAAGAGAAGAATCTCCAAAAAGAAGAAGCAAAATAGAAGAATCACAACCAAGAGAGAGAAGGAGTAGAGATGATCGTTACGAACGAAGACCCTCACGGAGAAGCAAGGATTCAGAAAGGAAGGACAAGTCATCAAGGAGCTACACAAAATGAAGACATCAAGCTCATGTTGGTGAATGGGTATCCGGATCCGACTCCGACCATCACTACGAGAGAAGCTATCACTCCGACTCCGAATATACTCAAGATGAAGGTGTTGCCGATCTAGCACTTGTGTCAACCAACTCCTACGACATATTTGATTCACCAAATGAAGGAATTGGAAGATGCTTCATGGGCAAAGGTCCAAAGGTAACACATCCTGAGTATGTTGATTTCAATAGTGATGAAGATGACTTGCTTGTGGATGATGATTTACTTGTTGACAACTCTAGTGATGAATACTATGATGAAACGTCAATTAATCATGCTAATCAAACGAATGACAATGATAAGGAGAAAATTGAGCTACTAACTAAAGAACTAAACACTCTTAAGTTGGCTCGTGAAACTATCTTCGAAGATCATCGAGAACTTTTAAGGGCTCATGAGAAGTTACGCTTTGAAAAGCTCAATCTTGAGCAAGAGCATGAGTTCTTAAAAGCAATCAATGATGATCTCCGTAAGAAAAGCTCTTCTTACATTGCCAAGTGTTTACTCCTATCAATTTACATGCCTCAAGTCAAGTCTAGTAACAAGTAAAAGAAAGATACTTCCTCTAGTAGTAACAATAATAATGTCAAATCCAATATTGTTGCTTCTAGTAGTTCTCTTGATTCCACTAATGATTCTCTTAGCCAAGTTACACTTGAGCAAGAAAACAGCTTATTGAAGGGAATTATAGAGAAAGGTGTTTACAAGAGCCTTGCCGGGAGTAAGAAATTCGAGGAAATTGTACACAAGTAAGGAAGACACCGGAAGAATCAAGGTGTTGGTTTTGAACGAAAGTTCAATGCCAATGAAGTTGAGTGGGAAGAAGATCAATATCCCAAGACAAAGTTTGTTCCTCAACAAGAGAAGTATGATCCTACTTCCTTCAAGGGAACACAAGCTCAAGATGATCTTCCACCACAAGACCACAAGAACAAAGGCAAGGACAAGCTTCAAGAAGAGATTGATGCATTTGAAGAAGAACCTAAAGCCTCGTTCAAGTGGGTTCCCAAGACTACATCAAGTTCAACTTCATCAAGTACAACTACAACTCCAAGGATTCCCATCAAGATTATGTGGATCCCAACGAAGAAGAACTAGAGAGTTCTTGAGGGTGACTCCGCCAACATTCTTCACTCATATCATTATGGCAATGACAGGTGCAATCAACTTCCACATCTTGCACTAGTTCAAGGAGTCACAAACCCTCATGTTGGTAAGGCAAGGGACAAGGTAACCTAATGTTTTCATAGACATAATCTTGTGTGTGCATCACTCTATGTCTTTGGATATTCCTGTTTGTTCCTTGTGGGACTAACCCATGTAGGCAAGTTGAAAGTGCAACTCACTCCAAAGGATTGCTCCAAATGGACTACATCAAAATTGAGCATCCACATCTTCAACACCTACATGAAGTCATCATCGACAAAACCCAAGGTTAGTTCATCCCTCTAAAAAGGGATCTCACATCTAGGGGGAGCTTAACTCTAAGAATTGAGTCAAAGCAACTCTAATGGTGTGAACACATCAATGCATTGTGTAAAAGTGGTAACCCCACTTGAGCTTAAACAATGAGTATGATCTATGATCAAATGTTTATCATTTGACTCCTAAGTCAATATACTCATATATAGATGACCTAGTCATCGCTAATTGTTTGATAGATGCTAGAATTGGTTGTGCATGCTTTGTCACATGTTTCATTTGCTATCTTATTGTGTGAGCATGTTGGTGCATATTTTACTCATTCAAGGACATCCACTTGTTGTTTTGATTGTTTGGTTCTTTCTTCTTTTGGCCAAGTGGATGGACAAGAATGCCTAAGAACTTTCTCTAGCTATTTATGCTTTTCTCATCTCAAACTCTATTCATGCTACATCACAAAATTTAATCAAGTCAGATTCGAACCACTCTGTGAGAGGAGCACTCGGAGTCCCCGATTCGTCATAGACTTAAACTTCCAAAACTTCTTTGTGATTCTTGGTCTGACCGATTCCTCCATTTCGGTCCCACCGAGATCACTAAGTCGATCTAGGTTTTCAATCTCGGTGCAACCGACTTGAACTTTTCGGTCACACCGAGTTGTTGTAACTAAACACAGTTATGCATCTCGGTGCCACCGAGTTGTTCCACTCGGTCACACCGACAGGGTTGGGCTATATATAGTCACGGGCAAAAATTTGGAAATTCCTCCGAACCTTTTCGCCCGCGCAATAGCTCGCTCTGCCTCCAAGGTCTTCGGATCGTCTCCTCGTTGCCAGCCGCCTCCTGTCGCTGGTCTCCACCGCCGTCAACAGAATTCAACCCCGCCATTGCCGCCATAGCGAGTTCGTCGCCGAACTAGGGTATGGACTCGATCACTGTGCTATCCTCGTCTGATTCCTAGCACATTGTGTTCTTATTGATTCTTGCCACGATTGAAACAATCCTATCCAGTCAATGCAATCCGTAGATTAGATGAGATTTGGAAATTTAGGGTTAGGTTTCCGCCAAAACCATCTCGGACCCACCGAGTTGAAAAACTCGGTCCCACCGATTTGGCTTATGCCATTGCACTAGTAACTCTCGGTCTGACCAAGAATTGCTAATCGGTGCGACTGATTTTAGGACTTTGTGAAACCCTAGCAGTCTCGGTGCCACCGAACTGTGACTCAGTCCAACAAAGTTTATCAGTTTAGGTTCCAAAACTGCTTCGGTATCACTGAGCTTGAAAATCGGTTGATCTGAAATGCTTTCTGAGGAAAACTAAAACTGAATTTTTGAATCATTCTTTTGCAAAAATCTCTGCATTTTGTGATGCTCATCCACTCTATCTCATCTATAACTCTTCACAGGGTCAGCAGTCAGTGTTTGCAGCATGTCAGACCAGAGTGAGAGCGAGAACAGGTCAGCAGAGCAGATTCACATGAGTGAGGGCACTAGTCCCTCCAGCACTTCAGATGAAGGCAGCAGAAGCACTCCTAGCAACCTGCCTAAGGCTGCTACAAGGCAAAGGAAGAAGAGAACTTCAGACTCTGAAGATGAGGATTATAGAGATGAAGAGGATGAGGCTACCTCCAAGAAGATAGTGCTCAAAAAGGAGTATGGCTCAGCAAAGGATACAAAGCCAGGCATGAAGATCAAAAGGCCTGCAGGAAGACAACCAATGTCCAAAGCCAGGGCATCAACTCAACTGCTGAAAAGCCTGATCCCAAAGAGCCAGCTGCTGAAGGCAAGAAGAGGAAGGAAAGGGTCAAAAAGACCATGGCCAGAGTTGTTGGTCAACCTTCCATGATGGAAGAAGAAGAAGAGCTTGCTGCACCAGCACCAAAGGCACCAAAGCTTATGGGAGATGCTATTAGATCAGGGGCTGCAACATCTAAGCCCAAGGAAGCACCCAAAGCTGCTCCCAAGGCCAAGTCTGCACCAAAGAGGAATACCAGGAGTATTCCAGCTGCTGAGAAGAACAAGGCCCCAGTGCCTGAGGTTGCTAAGGAGGAAGATGAAGAAGGACAAGTTCTAAGGAAGCTCAAGCCTAAGATACCAGATCACAATGATGCCCATCGTGTGGCTGAGGACATGAACATCAGAAAAGACTCAGGGTTGAGGCTATGGAGGATGGCAGATCCATATGCCATAAGAAGAAGAACTGTTGTTGATTACATGTTCCATACAAAGGAACAGCAGGACTTCTATGAGACAATCTTATTGGACAAGAAGCCCACTGTGTGTGATATGAGGTGGGTCGACTGGACCTACATGTAGGAGAATGAAGAGCACTATCCTGGAGTGCAAGACAGCTTTGTGGCTTGTGCAGTTGTAGACTTTGTTGGGAAAAAGCTCACAAACTGGAATGATGAACTTATCATGCAATTCTACTCCACAACACACTTCTATCCAGATGGGAGAATAGTTTGGATGTCTGAAGGTACAAGGTACCAGTCAACTGTTGAGGAGTGGGCAAAACTGATAAATGCCCCAAAGGAAAATGATGATGATCTGGATGTATATGCCAAGAAGAAAATGGGACACAATACCATGGCACACACGTACAAGGAGATCCCAGACAAAGCCCTAGAGACTTTCTCTTTTGGATCAGTCCACTTTCTTCTGTCAGGGCTGCCTACAATCAACTGGATCCTAAGGCACACTCTATTGCCTAAGTCTGGTGACCACAACATGATCAGAGGGCATGCAATCAATATGCTGCATTTATTTGATGGGCCACAGAAATTCAAAGTCATGAGCCTTATAGTTGAAACCATTAAGAGGACTGCAGCAGATCATAAGAGGAGTTGTGGATATGCCCCTCAGATTCAGGAGTTGATTAACTCAAAGATGGGAACTGGCAAATATCTATTGGATAGGGAACATTTTACACTCTATCCAGACTTTGAGGACAATGAGGTTGTCATGAATGAGGATGATCCATCATCAGTTCAAGCTCAAGAGAAGAAGGAGAAGGCGAGGAAGGAGAAGGCTGCCAAGATGCCAACTCAAGAGGAGGCATCTGAGTATTTCTTGAAGAACAAGCAGGAGCAGCTTGGTTACTTGATAGCATCATCTCTGAGGATTGAGAAGGGATTGGCCACCCTCACTCAAAATCAGGAGAGCTTGGAAAGAATCATGGAACTCAAATTTCATGATCTTGATGTCAAGGTAACTGAGATTCAGACAGTTGTGGAGAAACTGCAGGATGGCATGCAGGAGAGGAAGGGCAAGACTACCACTAATGTCTTTTCCAGAGTGCCTAGCGCTCAAAGGTCAGCTATTGTGCCAATGCCAGACACCAGAGCAACATCATCTGCACCAGCTACAGCTCCTACAGCTCCAGTGCAACCAGCTCCAGCATCAACTCCAGCACCCTCTACATCAACTGAAGCCTTCATCCAAGGAGCCATCTCTACACCACCAACTGAAGATCAAGCCTGAGAGTCGATCTAGCACTATGCATTTTCTATGAACTTTTTGGTAACTTGTTGCCAAAGGGGAGAAAAATGTATAGATCATAGTCTTCGAGAGAGAGAGAGAGTGTTGCTTTTATTCTCTCTTGCTTTGTTGGTTCAAACTTGTTTGCTTTTGATTGCTTGAGATACTATGCTATTCTTGTGAGACATTGATGATCATGTGTTTGATCGTAAGCTACACTTATGCATGTTTGACGATATTACCTTATCTATCGTATGTGATCATTCACTTTGCTTGGTGATGAGTGCATGTATTCAATACTTATCATTTTGAGAGCTCCACCAAGATGTATGTGACATGGAAGAGTAACCCATGAGCCTAATTCCTTGTGCATTTGCAGTCCAAAGCAAATTTTAAACTATGCACAAATTTAGGGGGAGCTCTTGCTTATCACATACTTCTCAAAGCGACGATGTTTTTAATCTTATTATCATTTGTTGAAGCTTTGATATATATGTTGTCATCAATTACCAAAAAGGGGGAGATTGAAAGTGCAACTATCCCTAGGTGGTTTTGGTAATTCATAACAACATATAACTCATTGAGCTAATGCTATTCCAAGACTATTATTTCAGGAAAGCTCAATGAATGGCATGGCATGGATGATGAAAGTGGATCCCTCAAAACACTAAGGACAAAGGATTGGCTCAAGCTCAAAAGCTCAAGACTCTTCATTTTATATTTTAGTGATCCAAGATCACATTGAGTCTATAGGAAAAGCCAATACTATCAAGGAGGGATGAGGTGTTGCTTAATGAGCCTCTTGCTTCATGTGCTTAGTGATATGCTCCAAAACCCTTAGCTACTTTCTCACATCCACAAATGACCTAAACCCAAAGCCAAAATCGGTCACACTGATTCTTCCAACCCGGTGCCACCGATTTCAAATGTCATAGCCACTGCCACAAACCCTAAGCAAATCGGTCCTACCGATAGGGATCTCGGTCTCACCAAGATGGGATTGTAATCTCTTTGTTTCCCTTCGTAACATTTTGGTCTAACCAAAGTGAGCGATCGGTACCACCGAGATTGCAATGTAAACTCTCTGTTTCCCTTTTGTAACATTTCAGTCTCACTGAAAAGAGCAAATCAGTCCCACCGAGTTTACCTCACCAACTCTCTGGAAAGTTCATTACCAAAATCGGTCTCACCGAGTTTGTGTAATCGATCTTACCGAGATTACATTATGCCCTAACCCTAACCGAATCGGTCTCACCGAGTTGCATGTCAGTCCCACCGAAAATCACTAACGGTCACTAGGTTTACTAAATCGGTCTGACCGAGTCTGTTGAATCGGTCCCACCGAGTTTGATAAATTGTGTGTAATGGTTAGATTTTGTGTGGAGGCTATATATACCCCTCCACCTCCTCTTCATTCATGGAGAGAGCCATCAGACTAAACCTACACTTCCAACTTACCATTTCTGAGAGAGAACCACCTACTCATGTGTTGAGGCCAAGATATTCCATTCCTACCATATGAATCTTGATCTCTAGCCTTCCCCAAGTTGCTTTCCACTCAAACCCTCTTTCCACCAGATCCAAATCCTATGAGAGAGAGTTGAGTGTTGGGGATACTATCATTTGAAGCACAAGAGCAAGGAGTTCATCATCAACGCACCATTTGTTACTTCTTGGAGAGTGGTGTCTCCTAGATTGGCTAGGTGTCACTTGGGAGTCTCCGACAAGATTGTGGAGTTGAACCAAGGAGTTTGTAAGGGCAAGGAGATCGCCTACTTCGTGAAGATCTACCGCTAGTGAGGCAAGTCCTTCATAGGCGACGGCCATGGTGGGATAGACAAGGTTGCTTCTTCATGGACCCTTCGTGGGTGGAGCCCTACGTCGACTCGCGTAACTTTTACCCTTCGTGGGTTGAAGTCTCCATCAACGTGGATGTACGATAGCACCACCTATCGGAACCACGCCAAAAACATCTGTGTCTCCAATTGCGTTTGAATCCTCCAAACCCTTCCCTTTACTTTCTTGCAAGTTGCATGCTCTAATTTCCGCTGCCTATATACTCTTTGCATGCTTGCTTGAATTGTGTGATGATTGCTTGACTTGTCCTAAGATAGCTAAAATCTACCAAACTCTAAAATTGGGAAAAGGTTAAGTTTTTTAATTGGTCAAGTAGTCTAATGACCCCCCCTCTAGACATACTTCAAGGTCCTACAAGACATCAAGCTCTGATACCACTTGTAGGACCTTGAAGTATGTCTAGAGGGGGGTGATTAGACTACTTGAACAATTAAAAACTTAACCTTTTCCCAATTTTAGAGTTTGGTAGATTTTAGCAATCTTTGAACAAGTCAAGAAATCATCACACAATTCAAGCAAGCATGCAAAGAGTATATGAGCAGCGGAAACTAAAGCATGCAACTTGCAAGAAAGTAAAGGGAAGGGTTTGGAGGATTCAAACGCAATTGGAGACACGGATGTTTTTGGCGTGGTTCCGATAGGTGGTGCTATCGTACATCCACGTTGATGGAGACTTCAACCCACGAAGGGTAATGGTTGCACGAGTCCATGGAGGGCTCCACCCACGAAGGGTCCACGAAGAAGCAACCTTGTCTATCCCACCATGGCCGTTGCCCACAAAGGACTTGCCTCACTAGCGGTAGATCTTCACGAAGTAGGCGATCTCCTTGCCCTTACAAACTCCTTGGTTCAACTCCACAATCTTGTCGGAGGCTCCCAAGTGACACCTAGCCAATCTAGGAGACACCACTCTCCAAGAAGTAACAAATGGTGCGTTGATGATGAACTCCTTGCTCTTGTGCTTCAAATGATAGTATCCCCAACACTCAACTCTCTCTCATAGGATTTGGATCTGGTGGAAAGAAGATTTGAGTGGAAAGCAACTTGGGGAAGGCTAGAGATCAAGATTCATATGGTAGGAATGGAATATCTTGGCCTCAACACATGAGTAGGTAGTTCTCTCTCAGAAATGGTAAGTAGGAAGTGTAGGTTTGTTCTGATGGCTCTCTCCATGAATGAAGAGGAGGTGGAGGGGTATATATAGCCTCCACACAAAATCTAACTGTTACACACAATTTACCAAACTCGGTGGGACCGATTCAACAGACTCGGTCAGACCGATTCAGTAAACCTAGTGACTGTTAGGATTTTCGGTGGGACCAACATGCAACTCGGTAGGACCGATATGGTTAGGGTTAGGGCATAACATAATCTCGGTAAGACCGATTACACAAACTCGGTGAGACCGATTTTGGTAATAAGCTTTCTAGAGAGTTGGTCAGGTAAACTCGGTGGGACCGATTCGCTCATTTCGGTGAGACCGAAATGTTACGAAAGGGAAACAGGGAGTTTACATTGCAATCTCGGTGGAACCGATCGCTCACTTTGGTTAGACCAAAACGTTACGAAGGGAAACAGAGAGATTACAATCACATCTCGGTGAGACCGAGATCCCTATCGGTAAGACCAATTTGCCTAGGGTTTGTGGCAGTGGCTATGACATTTGAACTCGGTGGCGCCGGATAGAAAGAATCGGTGTGACCGATTTTGACTTTGGGTTTAGGTCATATGAGGATGTGAGAAAGTAGTTGAGGGTATTTGGAGCATATCACTAAGCACTTGAAGCAAGAGGCTCATTAAGCAACACCTCATCCCTCCTTGATAGTATTGGCTTTTCCTATAGACTCAATGTGATCTTGGATCACTAAAATGTAAAATGAAGAGTCTTGAGCTTTTGAGCTTGAGCCAATCCTTTGTCCTTGATATTTTGAGGGATCCACTTTCATCATCCATGCCATGCCATTCATTGAGCTTTCCTGAAATAATAGTCTTGGAATAGCATTAGCTCAATGAGCTATATGTTGTTATGAATTACCAAAACCACCTAGGGATAGTTGCACTTTCACTCATCGTAAGTGATTGATGTAGGATACAAAAGAGAGGTAGTTTCATGTAAGAACAAGGTTAACAGATAGATGTAGTGTGTACCAAAAATAGGAAGGCATGTCATATTCACAGGTATAGTGTGTAAACTAAGCAGATGCAATTTACCCTAATTAGAAGCATTACAAGCTAGACACCGTATGCATTGATGAGGGATACACAAGAAAAGTAGTTTGATGTAAGAACATGGTTAATAGAAAGACGTAGTATGTACCAAAAACAGGAAGGCATGTCATATTCACAGGTATGATGTGTTAACTAAGCAGATGCAATTTACCCTAATTAGAAGCATTACAAGGTAGACACCATATGCAACATGCAACCACATATCACACTGCCAAGTAAGAGCAAGCACCTGCGATGGTGGTGTGGGGGAATTGCGGTGATCAACTAGAGAGCTACGTTGACTATCTTCATTTAGCCTTGCTGTTTCTTGAGAATCATGTGGGGAGGATGACACTGCACTCTTTAAACGAGTAGGGCGTCTCATAGTAGCCCACCCGGGTGACTGTCTCATCATAAGTGATTGACAGGGATACAAAAGAGCATTAGTTTGATGTACGAACATGGTTAATAGACATATGTAGTATGTATCAAAAACAGGAAGGCATGTCATTATCAAAGGTATAATGTGTAAAGTAAGCAGATGCAATTTAACCAAATTGGAAGCAATACAAGCTAGACACCATATGCAACATGCAACCACATTTGACAGCGCGAAGTTAAAGCAAGCACCTGGGATGGTTGTGTGTGGCAATTGAGATCATCAACTGCAGAGCTACGTTTACTGTCTCCAACTGCTGACATTGCACCCATTAGAGCGCTGAAACGCTTAGTGCTTATCTTTGAATTACACTAGAGCAAGTTCTGTCTTTTCTTTTCTGCATTCATCAACACTGCATCAGAGTCTAAAATACCCATGCATAAAAAATCAATAGTGTGAGTATGGGTGAAGTGTGTGCACGATTAGTATAGTGTAAAGGTAGCAGATAGCAGGTCGGTGAGAAATAAATGACGGGACACATATGATAGCTCTACAACATGCATGGCACACTCAATTACTACAAGATTCTATGAAAATAGCAGTCGACTGAAAGCAAATAGGCCAGTCCATTTTTTATGCACCGTCTGATGTACAAAGAACGGGCAGATCGCCTTCATCTACCTCCAGCCAGTCAGTGTTGACGATCTTCCTCGAAACGCCAGCGACCGCTGGCCTAGTATTCCTCCCCTGCCTGCACCCTCCCCTCGACCTCGCCGCACCGCCGTGCTTGGCACCGCCCCCCGGCCATCCATTCAAGCCCCGCCGACCTCCAGATCGGGCGCAAGCAGCTCCTGCGCCCCACACCCCTATGATAGACACTGATACGCCGCTTCCCTGGGGAAAAGGCGGACTAGGTGCTCCGCGCGCCTAAGCGAGTGCTGCTTCTTTTAATTGCGGTTCGACTGACCCTGAATTGAAATCCAGGCGGGCTACTGACCTCTAGCAAAGGTGAAATAGTAAAAGGGAGGAAACCTTGTGCATTTAGTATCACGAAGAAGATGCAGTAAGAAGCGCTCAACTAGTTTCTTTCGTGGGATGAATATGGTGTGAGCGGAGATGTAAGATTTGCACGAATAAGGGAAGAGGAGTACCTCTTTCTACTGGCAGTGATGTGTCCTCCTTCTGTTTTTCTGACCATCTTGTTGTTCGCGGAAACCAGAAGTTGTGGAGGACGGTGCAGCCTTGGACGAACCCATGGCCAAGTTGTTGAGTGTGGTGCGATGGCCGTCTGTCGGCGGCTGGGAAGCAGAACCGAGGCGGCAAACGACGGCGTAGCGGGAACAGCTCCGGTGCAGTGGACGGTTGCGACAGTGGAGCCGCAGCAGTGAGGCGCAGGACGGCGTGGTCGGAGTGGTTCTGGTACGGCGCACGTCGGCATCGGTGTCGTGGAGGCAGCTTTGCCTCGGCTTCAGTTGCTAAGTCCTTGAGGGCGTTGCGGTTGCAGTTGTGTTGGATGACGACGTCGGGGTACCGGCTCTGGCATGATGGAGGAGGGCGGCGGTGGATTGGCCGCTATGGGGTGGAGGACGGGAGAGGCTGGGGTTTCACGGCTGGTGGAGAGGGCGTTTTCGCGCCCATGGAGTATGAATGGTGAAATGGAGGGAGGCGAGGAACTAAGGGGGAACAATGTTTCGGTTTGAGACGCGCTTGTTTTAAATTTGGGGAAAGTTACAAACTTCGCCCCCATCTAAAATTTCGGAAATATTGCGGGTTGGGGGTAGGACAGTCATGTCAAGTGTCCCAAATGTGGGCGGGATAGATTTCGGCCGAGCGCATGGGTGTTTAGGCACCCACGGCGTATGAATGCTTCTCAGAGGTGGTTGAGACTGGCGTCTTGGTGAAGTTACAAACCTACCCCAGTTTAGACCTTTGGACATCGGGCCCATAGGCTACACATGCCAGAGTCAGGACAGTAATTTCCTACGACCAAAACATTAGTCTCGCGCTGTTTCGGGTGACCAGAGGCCTATTTGGCGCTTCGTTCAATATTTGGGAGCAGAAGCATTAACGTTTTCGGTTCTCTTGAATTGAACTTTCAGGATTTGTCAAACTTCACAAATCTTTACTCTTGAAAATCCTAAAGCTATGATTATTTTGGAATGGAGGGGGTACATTTTAATATACATTGTACATGAGTATATATTAAAAAATATGCAACTTACCTCAGTTCATGCATGGTTCCAGGTATAATCTCCTTGGTTGCAAAAAAAATAGATATGCGTATGAATATATATAGCATGTTCAAACTCACAACAAAGATTGATGCCCCCTTTTACATCTGATTTACAAATGCCATTATCTCGGGTTCAAATAGATGAATGCACTTCGTATGAATTCGTATCTTCAAAACCCCCTTTATGTTGAATTCGACATGTATTTTATTTCATAGCTAGCAATTTGGAATGTATCCATGCAAGTGACAAATGTATAAAGTGCTTCACACTAACAACATGGAGTGCACTAATTAATGTTTATATATGAATTGCAAAAGCATCCATTGCCTGTATTTCAAACTGCTCTCACTCTATGGATCGATAATATGAAATAAACACATGCACATGCTAGAATTCAATAGAGTATGGGTGTCTGATAGACCGATTTTCGTCCATACGCAAATTTGCAAAATTCATGATCTCATCCAAATATAATAATGCCATTTATATTTTAATTTAATGCGTAGAACCGCATTTTACACGTAGATGCACTATGCCTCGCCCCGTTTTCACAAACACGTTATATATCTCTCTATCTAATGCATAACTGCACACACTTTATATGCATCGACATTTCTCTTTCACACATGCTCACAATCTCTCTCAGGGTGTCGGGGTGTCTCACGCACATGCTCTCTCTGTTTCTCTCTCTCTCTCTCTTTCTGACTACTATGTACCACTCTTTTCACTAATCTCAGTTGGAAAACACTATTTCTCTCACATGCATATATACACATGCATACTAGCCCTCTATACGCACATATATGTGCCTACGTGTCTCCCACACGCACGTTATCTTTAGGCCTCTCTCGCACACATTGCCCCCCCCCC
>NC_041393.1:455588863-455610701 GCF_002162155.2 Triticum dicoccoides
TAGTAGTTGGCAGATATGATTTCATCATGTCATTCGGTAGGATATCCTTGGCTGTTAGGATGGATGGTAATACGAGGCAAAGTTTTACCCTAGTTCGGATCGGACCCTTGCAGTTGAAGAAAGATCCTACTCCTGGTACTATATATTAGTGATAGGGGTGTGTACAAAGTACACATGAATACCAGGCATTTTGCGTGTGTGTATACTATCGACGAACTAGCCCCCAAGCTTGTATAACATACTAAGGGCCTAGGGTTACAAATCATATAAAGTCGGCTTATCACCAGTGGGGATAGAGTCCTCCGCGACTCTGGTAGCTTCGTGTTGTACGCCGAGTCCTCCACACGGGTCTCCGTATAACACATCTCGGTCCAACCTATATGTGGCGCAGTATGGAACCGACCCATGAGTCTTCATGTTGACCCACCACAACTAGAAATGATGTGCCCACCACACCACACACGCAATCGTCCACTAAGAAAATAAGCATATACAATAGTACAACGGTATCTAGCTCACGATACATCTCCATATTTTGTTGATGACACTGACAGACTTTGCATTTGATGTGTGCTCCGTATTTTGTTGATGACACTTACAGTCATTGTATTTGAAGCGAAAGCACGATATGGTCACTGGACTTCAGAATAAGCTCATCACGGTCACCACATACATTTTGTCGTGCTAACCAACATGTGGTTGGATGGTTAGAGGACAGTGGTTTCTCGAGCCCACCAAGGTAAAAGTCCCGGTGCTCGCATTTATCTTGTGTTAATTTCAGTATTTTCCGGTGATGTACGTTCAGTGGGAGGAGACGTTCCACTCGACTACGAGGCACCTATGGTGACTTCGTAAAATCTCAAGATCATATATGCTGGCCCACTTTCCCGAAGGTGCTCATAGGGGTAGGGTTCGCATGTGTGTGCCTATAGTGGTGAGTGCTTGCGCGTATATATGATCCCTTGCGTCTGTACCGTGTTAAATAAATACATGTCATGATTATACTATCACTGGCTCACCCGTACAACTCCGTATTTTGTTGATGACACAATCAATTGACCAGTCAAACGGCACAACTAGTGTTGCACCATCGGGGCGCGTAACCGTGGGGCCCACCTGTCAGCCCGTATATGAAAGAAAGAAATGGTAGTTTGAGTCTGTACTATGTTAATAAAATAGGAGTACATTTTAGGGTGATCATGCGGTCACTGGCTCACCATACAGCTCCGTAATTTGTTGATAACGCGATCAATTGACCAGTCAAACGGTCCACATTCAGCAGCGCACATTACCATAGGGCCCACCCGTCAGCGCGTATATGAAGGACAAAAATGGTAATAAACTAGTGGTCGGTGGGTATTCGAAGTCGTGAGACCTCTGGTTGGCAGTCACCAGCGGTTGGGGGCGTTCATTGGGCGGTGGGGTGGGGATCCCCGGAGAAAAAGCTCGCGCAGGGGCGGGGGCTAGAGGGATGGCCGATGCGGCGGCGAACCGGCGGTGGGGAGTGGTTTCGGGGAGGGCAGACCGGCCGCGGGCGGCGGGGGCGGGCAGTTCAGCCGGTGGTGGCTGGTGGCTCAGTGGGGTGGAGTTTGATGATAAACTGGAGGCCCTTGATTTCGTACCCAATGGCTGGAAAATCTAATGACCAGAGATGAAAAAGTCAGTCGACTGACGTGTAGCCTCACCCCGCATGTACACATGCACGCACGCAAGACACGCACGCATGTAGGCGTGCAACACTAACACGTACACATAACGTACACACGCTCGCATGCTGGCGTGCAACACTGACACGTACACATGCACTCATTAACACACGCACGTATGCACCCATGCATGCAACACTGAAATGTACCCTTGCACGCATGCAACACTCGCACGCCTGCATGCACACAGCACACGATGCAAGACACACGCTCAACCTATATGTGCATGCACCCTTTGTTAAGGACATGGATTGTTACGGGTATTAATCAATCTTATATGTGATAAGCAGAACATTGATGTTTTCATTGGTCTTTATGAATCACAACGTATCGAACGGGCAATCAACATAGTAGGCTTAACTACATGAAAAAAGATGACGTCACACTCAATGAACAATCATCGGTTTATGAAATGCCCGCTTCTGACCGCCCTGGCCCACCAAAGGTTCCTCTGATGTGCGCTGCCTGCGTTGGGTCACTAACATGCAGGCCATGCACCCAAAGAGCCCACACGTCAGTGGAAGAATGGTGCGGTGTCCTAGGTCAGAGTTGGGGGCGCCACTCGCGGCACGCCCGGCTGAACACGCCTCTGTGCCGCATTCAAACGCCTCCATGAAACCCGCCCGTGTGGAAGCCGAGAAACCCACTCTGGACACACGTCCGTTCATGACCGGGCCAGCATTAAACGCAACGCTGACCGAGCTCCTCCCGCCCGCCGTCTATTTAATCTCCTATTTAAACGAGGCCAAACGCTGGCCAAGAATCGCACACCTCCACCGCTCCCCTGTCTCCTCCACCATTTTGTCCACTCTTACAATGGCTTACGAAGAGTAGTTATTCCGCATCCAAGCCGAATGTGTAGCCCGCCGGATACGAGATATGCAGCTCGCTGATCCACCTCCCTCCCCTTGCCCGACGGAGCCAGTTGCCGCCCCAAGCCGGTGCGCGGTTCAATAACTTGCTGCTCCAGGCAAGCTCCACGAGGAGCAGCGCACGGGCGTCGTTGCTGACGTCCATGCCGCCGCCTCGTACCGCGTCTCACATTTCTGTGGCCGAGACTCCCATGCCGGCGGCCATGCCATGCAAGCAGCGACAGAAGCCGGGTGCGTGGTGAGCGACGAGTCGGTGGCCAGCGCCTTCGCGTCCGCCGCCATCATTGAGGAGAAGTAGAACACGGGAGGCCGCTGCCGCTTAGGTCCCATGAAGGCCACCGCGGAGGCGACGCCGGCATACACAGCAGGTGTCTTGCCAGATCCTTTTGTTGCGAGGACCTTCGTCGACCCCGCATGGGCTCCACGGAAGAGGGGAATGTTAGGATGAACTCGAGTCGGTGCTGGCCATGGCGAAGTAGTGGTCGGTGATGAACTCGAACCAGTGCCGGCCACCATCATCTTCGGCACCAGCCAATGATATTAGTTGGGCAGTGGGGAAGCGAGCCATCCTTTGCGCTGAAGCATATACCTCCGGGGCTCCTGGCAGTCCGGTGATCGTGCTGCCGGACATGAGGAACACAAATCGATCGGCGGGCGACCATTTAGGCCAGGTATTATATACTTGTGATGTCCAGAACTAGCACCGCGTAGTTCATTTGAATGTAATGAAAATCGTCATGTTTGTGTGAAAACCTGGTATTTTATATGATTTCCGTTGTTGTTTATATGAAATATCAGTTTGTCTACGTGTTTGCATGAATTTCGTCCAGTTGGTTGAGTTGCTGTCATAATGTGTGCGGCTACGGTTGGATGGCGTAATTTGCGGGTCGCCGGTCGGTCTGCGGGCGGCTCGGGCGGCGTTGTGGGACAAAAAAACATAGCTCATGCGAGCTCGTCTCCAACATGCGCGTTGGAGGATGCATGACAGCATGAGCACCCGAGCCATTCCTCATTCATCGGTGGCAAAGGCACCGGTGGACAAAAGGGTCGCCAATATTTTGGCTACCCCGGGCAAGATCCAAACAGCCCCTCCCAACAGATTCAAATCCCTCATTCGCCGTGGAATTTTGCCATGTGTTGTTTTCATGGACTAGCAAGATGCCCGTGCATTGCATGGAACATCAAGATGCATTTTTTTACAAACCCCTGCATGCATGCAAGGGATAATTAATGTCCTCCTTTGCTAGTACCATGAGGCAAACACCATTAATATTGCATTGATTAGTGTTAGTGGCCTTGTATATCTGCAAATTGTACTTTTGATAGCGGCCCCTTGTATATAAAAATGGAGGGAGAAATATGAGAGATAAGGTGAGGAGGAGTGGGGCGTGGTGCCGTGGTGGTGACTGGTGGTCGGACTTGGCGGAGGCATGGGGATGGACGGTGCATTATGTCTAGGTTTGTATCTCTCTCACACACACCCAGGTAGGTGGGGGACGTGCACAAAGAGAAGAGGTGCACGGACGGTGCACGTATTCCCGTCTCTTTCCCAACCACACACGCGCGGGTACACGGTGGAGCTCATTTCTGTACGAAAAAGGCAGCCCACGTGGTAATTTGGCACGTGTACTGGTTGTCCACTTGGTGGAGGGAGGATCGTCTACCACGGGTGAACAAATAAATTGCGACTTGACGTGTTATGTTAAATTAAAAAAAGAGGCAAACCATGTGGGGCCTACCTTAGAGGCAAGGCTCTATATACTGGAGTACTTTTGATGTGTCCCGTCAACTCGCAAAACGAGGAGAAACTTGCTTAGTACGTCGTCTCCCCCGCCCACGAGCGCGGTGGCTCGCAGGATGAGGTGAAGCTTACTAGTACTACTATACGCCTTTACGCCCGCTCCCTCGCCCACGCGCGCGGTGGCTCGCAGCACGAGGAGAAAATTTTACTACTCCCTCCGTTTACTCCTCGTCCCTACTAGTTACGTATGTACTTTGGTTCGTACTCCCTCCATTTACTTATACAAGGCCACTATAAAAAATACATTTTGCATCTATACAAGGCCACAAATAGTGATCGAGCCTTTCCAGTTTATGGCTCAATTTCAAAATCTCTCCAACCAAGGTAGACGGTGAGTGGTCGAATTAATTTCGTAGTTTGCACAGTACGCTCGCTCTTCTCAAGAAGTTATGTTTACCGAGGCATTAATTAGAACGAATGCATGAATGACCACTAAATTTCCATGAACTTGTACATGCATTGGTTAGTTTCCTCTTGACACTGCTTGCGTCGGGTGATCTAACGCACCTCGAAATCCAACATGTAATGGCGCAGCTTACTCACCCTACTCCCTTAGACAATGCAATGCTCTGAACACGAAAGTTTGCAGTTCAGCCCTCTTCTCCCATGCAGAGTCGCAGGTAGCGCCTCGGATAAAAGCACGGACGAGCCACATGCAGGGAAACTTGCACGTGTGGTTCTGGCCGGGGACCCCGGTATACTGTACTAATATGTGTAGGTCCCTGTAATTCGAGTGAGATTGTGATGGCGCAAAAGCAGATATGTACTACTACAAGTATAGTAGAACTGAGACTTATCAAACGGAAAAACGAATGTTTTTTAGATGAGCCCTATAAACCCTAATGGGTACGTACTCCGTAAAAACAGATTTTTCCAAAACTAAGTCGCTCCCTTTCATGAATTCTGTAGTATACTCCTCTGTTGACGCTCCCTTTCATGAATTATGTACTTCCTGTCGCCGACATGTGGGACATATAGCAACCGGGTCGACGTGTCAAGCACCAAATAGCAGTGCAGAATAGCAGGGGGACGCACCCCACTCGTACCGGCCCAGTAGTAGTAATGAGCAATGAGACGTCAAATCACAATGCCGCACCTTCCCAGACGAACGAAGCAACCATTATTTCACACTTCGGTTCGACATCATCTCAAACCACGTACTAGTATTGCTTCTGCCTCAAGAGGGACACGCGCATCGCCTTGGTACATCATGACACGTGGGACCGCATGACAGGCCATGCTCCCCCGCCGATCGCTTAGTAAAATCACCTCATTTTTACTATACTTCCTCTGGATCGGTTTACTACATGGCATGCACGTCGTTCTAGGTTGAGAATTTAACTGGCTATATATATATGTGATGAACAGTACGCTAGCCTTTTAAAAAATGTATACTTTTGTATAGTAGTACTACCTCCGGCCTGGTTTATTAGTCCCCTATGTAGTTTGTGCTAAATTTTGACCAAAGATTTAACTGACAAAATGTTAGTGCATGTTAACAAAAATTATAACGTTGGGTTCATATTCGAACATAGTTTTCAAATATATAATTTTTTTGTGACATGCATGAGCATTTTGTTAGTTAAATTTATGGTCAAAATTTGGCACAGATTACAATGAGGACCAATAAACCAGGACGGAGGTAGTACTCCACTATCGATGGATTGCACCATGGAGCAAAAATTGAAATTTAAAAAAAAGGTGGTACATATAGAGAGCGCTCGTCGCCAAATTATGCATATAGTACTATTAAAAAAGCTAGTATGTGCTTAATTGGGGTGCTACATTCTATTAAAGAAATACTAGTATTAGTATGTACATACTGAAGAGTTAAAGTAACGAGAAGAAACATAACATAGTTCTGCTGGGGGCTCAGCACAACACACCCCTCAAATTAAACTAAGCACACCTGAAATTAAACTATGCAACTAATCCGGTAGACACTGCATTAGAAGTTTAGAACCACCATAATGCAACGACACTGCCACCTTACTCGGAGTCCTCGTCCACGTCCTCGACTTCGTCCTTGTCCCTCTTCCTCTTGGCCGATACTTCTTTGCTTGAACCGCCAACTTGGCTGTTGCTCTTCATCAAACCCTTGTAGATATTGAAACAAAGGTAGCCATCCATTGCAGCGTACTGGATGTGGTCTATATCTAGTACATTCTGCTGCCATGCATGACGATGAAACATGTATGGAGGTTTCTCCAGTTTACCGTACGAAGGATGAACCATGGCTCCTGCCAGGGTCAGCATTGAAGGCTGACGAGAGGGCACCAGCCGATTCTTCTGGAGGTCGAAGGGGTTGCCTACAACGAGGCCTATCCGACGCAGGACTTCTTTGTCGTTCTTAAAGTCTACAGTAACGAATTTGACTGTTTTGTCCTCAAGGAAGTTCTTAAAATCCTGGCACTCAACGTCGGCATGGCATATGTGGTAGACCAAGCAAACGTTATGTACGCAAACCTGGATCATGGCGGGCTTCTTCCTCTCTTCGTCCTTTACATCCTTCTCTTGTCCCACGACTGTGGTGTACTCAACATCTAGCCCAGCGACCCACTCATCATGTGAGTTTTCGAACATGCGTCTGAAGCGAGAAAGGCATCCTTTCACCGTCGCGGAAGTACGGGTGTAGATGACATCAAACTCATCGCCGGTGATGGTTCTAACCTTGTACTCACCGCCGATCAGGGAGATTTGGGACGCCATGGATTTGGGAGGAGGGTTAGGATTAGTGGAACTGCCGTAATGTACTAATGTGAATGGACGGGACGACTAGGAGCGAACCGCCGTAGTATTAAAGGACGTGCGGGGACGAGTAGGAGCGAACTGCCAGCGTGCAAACTGTAGGGTAGTGGCTTTCCATTCTCCCATGATACGGGCTTCCGAGAGCCCTTGGATCTGAGATCGAATGGTTGCATGGCGTGATTCTAGACCTATGGGTGAATATCCTATCCTGGAGGGTTATTCTTAAAATTTTCAGCAACTTAGCATGCGACCGTTTGATCTCAGATCCAAGGGCTGCCAGCAGCCCGTATCATGGTCGCGCCTACCACGACCGTTGCGTCACTCGCGCGGTCGCGCCCTTGGAGATTTAACACAGTGCGTTAGGCTATCTGATGTTGGCATGTCATACATAGTCATCACTTAGTCACTCATACTACAACAAGGTTGGCTATAAGTGTTTTTTACTCCTCTCTATCTCTTTCTTTGTACTCCCTCCGTCCCATAATATAAGAATGTTTTTGACACTAGTGTAGTGTCAAAAACGTTCTTATATAATGGGACACAGGGAGTACTAGTATTTATTGCATTTGCCAAGGAGTGACCTCTTCCAACGAAATGGTGTTGCTAAGTTTGCTTCATTTAATTAGCTATAGACTTAAAATTGTCTTTTCACCTAGGTACACGCGCTTAGCACCGTTTCTTCCTTGGGTCACCAAACTAGACTCTCTCTTCTTGATTAACTTGCCACATCAGACTTTATGCCTATGTGGCAAGCTTAAGCACCTGTAGGAGCAAGTAAGTACAATAGTGCGCTTTACATGGCATTTTTGCATATGTGGAGGAAAGAGAGGCAAGGAAAAAGTGGAGAAGTGGGCTCTCATGCAAGAGCCAGCCTCTACTACTACATGGTGGAGCATTAGGAGAGGCACCTGTGTGGAGGTGGTCAGGAATCGGGAGACTCACGCCGGTCATAGCGCCGCACTTAAAATGATAATGGCAAGTCAAATCACGGGGCCCCACATGTCCAGCAGTAACTCGCTGTCAAATCACACAGCCCTATGTTTGCAGCAGCCTACTCCCTCGTCTTCTCGCATCTCTGTCGAACCGACTAGGTGGAACTGCCCCACCTACCGCGCAGGAAAAGCCCCGCCCTCGACTTTTAAATACAACTACTCCCTCCGTCTAGGTGAGTAAGTCATCTTACGAAAACCAAATAATCCCAAAATACTAAGGCGCGGTGCATTAACTTCTACCTCGTTTCTTGTTTCTTCACATATCAACCAATAAGAATGCAATGATATACTTTTTGTGACATAGTAACTCATATTTAGTTAGTCAAATGGATGACCTAGAACTACGTGCAGGCCCTATAAACTGAGACGCCTATAAGTAAAAAACCGAGACAGAGAGGGTATTTCAGCACGTATCTTTTTAGATCAATATAGTCGGGATTCACCAAGGAGCAAAACCAAGTGGTAGGCTGCTCCTGTCGTGTTGGCATAGCAACTCAAGCAGGGTCAGTCCGCACACGAAATGGCGACACACTTAACAGGACCCCTTTGGCAGACATGTGGCTCATCCACCGTCTTGTTCCACGTGTGATGCACCAAATTACAGTTCGGAGCAGCGGTTGGAATTGGAGGCACCCCGGTCGTAGCGCCGTAGTAGTAGAAAATGAGCGATGAGGGGTCAAATCACAAAGCCACACCTTTCCCGCATTAAGCTGGACGGACGAAGCAACCATCATTTCACTCTAGCCCACAAGAGCATAAAGAAAAGAGAAAACAATGATGCGTGCGGCAGCTACCTAAGGCACCCTAGGGTAGGGGTCTCCACTACAGATCCTTTTTTTTGAAAGCGCCTCCACTACAAATCGGCTTCTCCCTCGTCCTCTTGAAGAAAACCGATGATGAGTGCGGCGGTAGGGTTTGTAGGAGTACTATAGCGTGCGGGGCCACGTCGTAGTAAACGGGTTCGAGTCGATGCCTTAAATATGTGTGGGCCGCTTGGTTTTACGGGAACAAGGCAGCATTTTGGGTTCGGGGACCAGTGGAGATATAGCACGTACAAAAAATTGTGGACGTAGGTTTGACCGAAAGGCAATGATGCATGGGCCCTGCATTTTGATATACCCGGGGCCGCGTGAAATTTGCTACTCTACTCAAAACTAGTAAGGTACACATGTATTGAACGCATGAGATTTCGAAACCAAATTATGAATAAATACACACTATAGCATGTAAAGCTTTGAGCCATATATGCATGATGTAGATGTTCATTTAGTTCTTATAGTTCATCTCATTCAAAATCAATTAGTTTTATAAAAATGTTAAGATTCATGGGGTTGTGCATTGTAAATCATAAAGTAAAAAACAAATAATGGCAATTCATTTAGAAAAAGAATCAATTATGACACAGAAGATTCTAAAACAAAGGAGAAGTGCTTGTGTTTTGAGGTTTGTGCATTATGCTTAAGTTCAACCATGGAGTCTTCTAAATTGTACATGTGGCATATCTGGTGGAATGTTGATGATATCCAACGGCCAGTAGTGCTCGGATTTGCCCATCTCTGCACTGTTGGGTTAGCTTCATCCAGCGACCATCTTTCAAAGTTATTGGCACACTATATAGTTCTTGTGCCATAGTTGCATGTTTTGGAAAAAAGCTACTTGTGGGTTGTACTATCTATTTAGGAATAGAGGATGTATACATGGAAGAAGTAGGGAAAGAGATGACATGGAGGATCTCAATTCCTATGAGTAGGGATTGGAAAAGAGATGTCATTTGGTTCACATCATAGGAACTTTTCTATTGAATCTAGAGATGACATGTATCTCAATTCCTATGAGGAGGGATTAGTAAAGAGATGTAATTTGGTTCATATCATAGGAACTTTTCTATTTAATATACGCTAATGTTTATTTTCCTTTGAAATTAAGGGAGTATAGGAATCCATTCATATGAACCAAGTGGCTCTAAAGCTATAGAAATGATATCATGTTTATTTCCTTTGAAATTTAGAGTATATGAATCTATTCCTATGAACCAATTGGCTCTAAAGGAAAAAAATCCTATAAAAATCATATCATATAGAGTTCCTATCATATTCCTCAACACTAAAGGATGGTTGAAATTGATGCGGGTGATACGATGGTCTTTCTTTGTAGACTCCTCACCCATCTTTATAGTTACCTCTCAAAGATGAATGAAATGATATATACAGGGTATTCTACATGTGCAATTTGGTACACGAAAACTCGGTAAAAGTTTGCGAGGTTCTAATTTTCAATAAAGCTATATGCACTGCATTTTGGAACGGAGGGAGCATACGGCAGTTGCTAACACTCACGTGGAAGATTTGTGTGTATGAGGAGTGGCTGTTCTGTTAAATGACATGGCAAAACTGACACTGTCGGATGCCGATCTAACGGTTCTTACGGCGTTCGTCAGGAAAAGGCTTGTGGCGAACGTTTGTCGGATAATGATTTATGGACACATGCATTGCATTGATACGTGCCCCCTCTCTCTCACGCACATGCACCCTCACGAGTCACAACTCTCCCGAGTCCTCTCGCAGACTCGCACGTGGCACCCATCGTCTATCTGCAGGTAGATGTCACGCACACATGTGCTCTTCACACCCTACCCTCAGAACTTATAAAAAACAAAAGACGGCGCGCACATTTTATTTTAGCTCACACGTCACACACTTATATTATTACTCTTGCGGCGAACGTTCTTTGGGCATAGTATATATTGTACTCTCACGAAGAGAAGCGGTGCACGCACGCACTAGTTCTCTCACACCCACTCGCGGGTACATGTAGGAGTGCATTTTTTTGAAGCCGGTACAACAAAATCACTCCACTATATATAAAAGCAGGAGCCTTAGCGCTTGCTTTACTAGGGTTCCTCTCGTTCACTCTCTCATGCTCTCCAGATCTAAGCAAGACATAGGTGGCCACACTCTCTCTCTCAGCTCATGGTTGGTCACAACTCCGGCTGGACAACCTCGATCGGGGCAGGGGGTGTAGGTGCATCGTTCACGCTGTCGTCGGCGGCGAGGGAGGAGACCAACGGCTGCTCGCGCGTCCTGATCGGCGGCCGTGCCGTTCTCCCCGAGAGAGCGCCGGCTCGGGAGGGCCTCCGACCCCTTCTTCCTCCCTGCGGTATTGTGGCCAAGATGCGGCCTCCCGACGCCGTCTTTGCCACATGCCGACGACCCTCGGGTATATATTCCTTCGAAACCTGCCTTGCTCTACTGCCCCAGCTCTTCCCCTTCATGTGGATCCTTTTCTACTTCCGTCCACTTTTCCAAAGCTACCTAGACTTCTACTATTATTAGAAGTAAAGCTAGTTCATACAGTCAACTCAAAGCGTTGGTTCAAACATGGAAGAAAGTGGGAAAGCTGTAGCATGAATCTAGGACTTGGTTCTAAAAGGAAACGGGGGGAAGTAGTAATATCTGTCACTGTTTAAATAACTGTATTTCGTATTTGCACAAACAGGGATGTCTGTCTCCATATCGTTTCAGGATGTCTGTCTCTGTATCGTTTCTATCCGTGCAATCAAAAGCACACACCTCAGTTTTAGTACAACTGCGCAAAATGAGATGGCTATCCCTCGTTGTCGTCGTCTAACCTCCAGTCTTCAAGGTATTCCTACATTGGTAGTAACTAAGGTAGAATGACTAACGCAATCTAAAAGAAGTTGATTCGTACGTTTTACTTCCTGATTGTAGTGCAGGGATGAGCAAAAACAACTGCATCCTAGCCCGGAATGCACTTTCTGCCAGTTCTTCCATGGACCGAGGACTAGCTGGCACGGCTGCACGGCGGTTTTTTGGACAGGTGCGCGGACAAGAGGCATTGTGGTCCGCTTATTTCTGCAAATAACAGTGCTTAAATTTAGTGGAATGCACAAGCATTTCAACTAGTTAGTACACTGCATGGTTCAGTTCAGCATTCCAACTGAGACCACAATTATAATTGGTTATTCTGGAATGAGAGAACCTAACCCTGGATGGTGGCAACAAGAAAAAACCAGAGTGAACTCCAGGAAATTTAAGCCTGCCGGGAAGCCCTTTGCTCAGAGAAGCCTTGCTTGTTTTTTCCTGATTTGTAAACCTTCTCACAACTTTGTCTTTTGCTTTGAACTAGTATATGTTTGTTATTTCTATGAATCATTGAGATGTGTAAAACTGCTTAACTTGTGCTTTTCAAGATTTTTATGAAGACGAGTTTAATGTGAGTGTTCCACATGAGCGCTGGACTAGCATTGAACGTTTGGAATTTATTACATTGTGGCATCAATTAACTGCATGAACCACTGTAACAAGATACATAGTTGCTTATATGTCAGACAGCAGATTGTTGATTGTTAGTTGGTCGATAGCCTAGTGTTGAAGCGAGCTGAGCCAATGTGTCGTGTTTTGCACAACTGCTTACAAGTGGGGTAGCACCAACAGTGTTCACAAGTACTGTACTTATGTATACGTCAGCGCACGGTTCTCGAACGAGTGCTCTATTTCATCAAAACACACACTGCTTGTATGATAAACCGTGACAACTTATGTCTTACCATGCCATATTCATGTAAAAACTAGTGAGGACGCATCTGTTTCGGCAACAATTACGATGGTTCTCACATGATTCAAGGGCACACAAAAGTAGCAGCAGTTCCCATAGATGGATTCAAACAGAGTACTAGCCCCAAAGGGGTCGATAACAGGCAAGGTTCGGATAATTAGACACAATCCAAACTACTATTAAACACTAGCTGGGGCAACTATTTCATGCCTCGATCTAATTTGGGCTGGACACAAGATGGAGCTTGCCATGAACATCATCGAGGACGTCCCGCAGCAGCTCAATCATGTGAACCTTCATGAAGACAACCTTGTGGCCTTGCCACTGATAAACTTGTTTGTGGAGGCATGCCACGTTATCTTCCTGCGTAAGCTTGACAAGAACAGTATGCCTCACAAACGAAGGAGTAGCTTTGAACTTCTTGTGCTTCAGTACACCCTGGACAACACGCCTGACAACAGTGAGGTTGGAATACACCTCTTCATTGGTATAACCGCAAATGGCTTCCAGGATCCAACAGCCTAAGAACTCTATTTTCCCAGTGCGTATATTCAGGTCGTCCGCCTCATAGCGTGTGACATGCACAACCACACAATCCTTGTCTGAATCAGGGCTCTAATTGAAACAGAAACAAATTCTGAATTACTTTTCAGTATAAGAAACTCAAGTTATTTAAACCACTATGTATAGCATGGCATCGAAGCTAATAAAATTTTGCATTATTAATCACCACATACTTCCTTTTCTAAAAAAATCACCACATACTTAGATGAAAAACCACAATCGAGATCGGCAAAGAAGGAATCACCTTGGGCAGCTCAGCGGGGGGGGCACATCCTCGAAGGGGGAAAACTTCTCCTGAAGTGCCATGGGGGCTGTAACCTCAAATGGGGCGTTGACCATCTCAGTAGTGGCCGTGAGCGTATCTAGGGTCAGCTCGGTGGTTGCTTCCATCTTCTTGGAGCTCTCTGTCTCGTGGGGATCAGCCTCCCGCGTCTGCTCCAATATCGGCAGATCTTTGCCTGGTTCTCCTTGGTCCATCATGAAACTGACGAATACTAGGAGACCACTGAAAGGAAAACACAATCGCAATGACAATGAAACAAAAAAGAGAGTGAGGATCGGTTACTGCTTTGCAAAAGTTCTTTTTTTCGGAACGAAAATATACCAACATCACGGATCCGCTTACTTTCCCTTCATTGGGAGAGAAGAACAGTGGCAGATGCGAGTGTTGCCTTTCTTGAAGACGGTGAAGGAGAAGGGGATTCAGCGAAGAGTGAAATGATGGTTGCTTCGTTCGTCAAACTTAGACTGCGGGGAGGTGGAGTTTTGTGATACGATGGCTCGTTACTGCTGTGCTATGACCGGGTTGACTCTCCGCCTGCATATTGCCTTCTAATTTGGTGGATGGCATTTGGGCCCGCGCGCTGCATGGCCCGCATGTCGGTGAACAAAAGTATAACGACATTCAGTAGAGGGAGACGTTTCAATGACCTAGGAGTAGCCAGAAGCGGTAGAGTGTCTCCATTGTACTAGGAGTAATTGTTTTTCTGGGTAGCTGTAGAGTGTCTCCACTGTACTAGTAGTAATTGTTTCTCTGGGCCCAAGACAAAATAGCCAATCCACACTAGTAAATAGTAAAATCAATTCAAAAGGCGCTACCCACACCCAGCACACCGCCCCCCCCCCCAAAAAAAACCTGGGTGCTCTTCTTCCTCCTCGCTCCCACCCACCTCACGTCAGCTCGCTCCACTCGTACCCCCAAATTCCTCACCTCACTCCTACAGAAAACCCCAGCTCCCCTTCTTCCTCACTCCTACAGAAAACCCCCAGCTCCCCTTTTTCTTCGCTCGCACTACAACTAGGCTTGTCATTCGTTACTCTGCTCAAATCAGTGAGCGCGATGCGACGCCCTCGAGGAAAATGGAGTCGGCTGACCCCAGCGCCAAGAAGATGAGGCTCCCGCCAGTGGCGACGCCTGTTGTAGATCTCGCACCCGGCAGCGCGGGGAGAAGCGGCGACCCCGCCCTCACCGGATCCCAGGAACCCGTAGAATCTCGGGTGGACCGCATTAGCGATCTCCCGGACGCCGTCCTTGGGGAGATCATCTCGCTTCTCCGCACCAAGGATTTCTGCTGCACCCAAGTCCTCTCAATTCGGTGGCGTCCTCTATGGCGAGCCGTGCCCCTTAATCTCGACTGTCGTCAGCTATCTCTCTTCAATGATTTTGAAATCCCCAGAGCCATCATCTCCTCCCACCAGGGCTCCGTTCAAAGCCTCTGCATCCCATCATGCTACCTGAGCAACCATACCATGACCTGCATGGTGGATGCCTGGCTGAAATCTCCTGAATTCACAGAACTACAGCTGCTTGAGTTCTACTATTCCCCTGGAAATCACATACCACATACCGAACGCCATGAACTTGTGCCCTCAGCACCGATGTTCATCTCGCGGTTTTCCTCCTCTCTCCACACCACCACCTTTGCATTGTGCTACCTACCAGACAATCTGGTACTAAACCTTTGACTCCCATTTCTCAAGAAACTTTCACTTGTGCGGGTTCGTATAACAGAGGCCTCATTGCATAGCATCATCCACTCCAGTTGCCCTGCGCTGGAGTGCTTGGCGCTTGTTTTCACAGTTAGAATCGGTTGTCTCCAAATAAAGTTGCCTAACCTTGTAAGAATTGGAATTTCTTTTGATGGAAGGCAGCTCATCTTCCAAGATGCCCCTTCACTTCAAAGCTTGATCCTTGATTCTAGTTATTCACCGTTGCAAATAACCGTCCTCTCTGCGCCTAAACTGGAGACCTTGGGTGTAATACATGATCTCTGTGCTCATTTCAATATGGTGTTTGGCTCCACAGTTCTTCAGGTACTTTATATTATCATCTACACTTGTAACCATAAGCTGCATTTTAAATTTTTGTGCATAATTTATATATCATCTTGGAGTACACATTTTGTACTAATATTATGTTCTATGCTCAATGAAGAGTTTCTCCATGGATGGCCTATCAATGGTGCTGGATTCTGTCAAGATCTTATATATCCAAATGAATAGTTTTGATCTGAACAAGATTATTGGCTTGCTACAATGCTTTCCATGTGTGGAGAAGTTGTATATAAAGGTGATAATTTCATGCACATTGGAAGCCCGCATATAGTGTACTAGAATTAACCGTTCAGCTGTTGCTCTTTCGACACTCTTCTTTTAGACCTTAACTGTTTTCAATCTTCGTGTCTATTTAGGCAACAGGACGGGGTAAGAAAGTTATAACCAATCGGTGGATTTGTAAGCATCGGGATTTTCTCACTTCTCATGAGATTCGATTGAAGACAATACCGCTAGAACAATATGTAGCCAACCGTGCAAACACAAGATTTGTCACATTCTTCCTGCTGAATGCGAGGTTACTATTGTCCATCAGGCTTAAGTTTATCAACAGCATGGTTTTGACGGATGGGTATGTCAAAGAGCAAAAAAAGGAGTTTCAGGTGGGCAAAAGAGCTTCTGAACGTGTCGGGCTTCTATTTACAACATATTGTGGTCATAATCCAGTAAATTTTACGACCCAGGATGTTCATTCTATGGACCTGACTGATCCATTTGACTGTGACTGCCGAAAACAGTGCTGGAGTTAGATGTTGTTACCCTTTTCAATCTGGTTTTTTTTGTAAACCTGATGAACAATCAACCCTCGTGCTTTTGTACAGTTTGTAAGCTGGAGTTAGATGTTCCTGCCCTTTTCAACTCGGCTGTGACTATCCTATTTTCTTTGAAACAAGGTAAATGGCTTGCCATTCGTTTAATTTAGAGTGAAATATTGTAACAAATCACAACCAAGGGAAATAACATCACTCACGCCGGCTGCTTGAGCTCACCGTGCATTACAGAAGCCAAGTGATTAGCCCCCACCAGCACCCACAAACTTATTTCGAACCAGCACATCAAATGGGCTGTAAATTTTCATAGGAAAGGCTGCATGACCGTGACAGATTTGGATTCTGACATTTGGGACACGCGAGGAAATAGCCTATCCAGGTGGTGTCGACTTACTAGCCAGTCAACAAATGATTCTGCCTACCAGCCGTTGGATTGACATCCAACATCTGTCGTGTATCTTCTATCTCTTGTCTTCTTCTTCCTCCAGCCGCCCAAACCAAACCACCCCGTCGGCTCCGCCTGCTCCCGCCTCCCATGGTTGACTGCGCCTCCGCCGCCCTACCGTACGTACCCTCCAACGTTGGCCAGTCCCTCCCTCTATTCCCCCACACGTCATGTTATTCTTCGGCGACGTCAGCCCCACACGCACCCATGCCCGAACCAGTCAACCCTCGTACTCCCCTCCGCCTGCGACTGGACCGGCGCATCTTCAACGGCTCATGTTCGTTCCGTCCGAGGCCTCGCCGTCGTCCTCCGCCTTGCGGCCTTGGTTCGCTCACCGTGCGCGGTGCGCCGCCCTCTTGCATTGTCAACATCGTCAACAACTGAGAGGAACAAGGAGATGACTGTACGTGGAGAGGATTACAGTAGGGACCCACCAGCGTCATGGCAGTACACAAGCAAGTGCCTCTATAGTACAAGCCCAAAAATATGGTTCCTCCTGGTCCTAATGGTCGGACATCTGGGGCTCACGCCATTGTCAATGTAGTCAATAAACGAGAGAATTACACTACGAGCGGCTGACACCAGGGATCCAGCAAGTCGCGCAGTTTTTTTTTTTTGAGGAACAAGCAGTTGTCATTTATACTAGTTTTAGCGACGGACCAGGGTAACAACGGGGCTATGCGGGGGCTGTGGCCCGTCTAGCCAGGGTTTTATTTATGTTTACCACATCATGAGCCCAGTTGTGTTTTTTTCTTGCTGAAAATGGCTAGCCTAGTTCTATTTTTTTTAAAGAAATACCCAAACAAGGCCTACTTGCTTTATCGGCCCTGCTTGGCTGCAAATCTTTCAAGACGATGAGAGTTTCATTCGGTTTGCCCAGAAATGGCCTGTACATTTTTAAAACACATCAAACCGGGAATTAGTTTCAATTTTTTTCATTACAAGATCTTAAATTCCATTGATTTTTATGCGTGGACAATTATTTGGATTTTATATTTATATAAATTATTTTTCAAAATAGTTTGAATGTGAATCGATATTTCTGGATTAAAAACAGTTGACCGCACCGAAATATGCAAAATTTCGTATACTTTTTAACCGTGGCCACAATATGGGGTGTAATGCTAACAAAAAGAAGATGGGCTCCAAAAAAAATCTTAAGAATTAGCAAATGGGTTGTACATTATTAGAAATAATGGCAGATGGGTTGTATGCTGTTTTCCACATATTTGAGGCTGACTTGTGTGCCTATTATAGGTTGACGCGTATGATTTCATAAAAAAAAGGTTGACGCACACGCAACGCCCTATCAACTTAGTCAACACATGATTCTCAAAAAAAACTTAGTCAACACACGAGAGCAGTCACTGTTCGATGTCCATCCAACGGTTGTCGTTCTTATTCAATCTCTGCTCTTCATGCTCCAGCCGCTCAAACAAGCGCCAGCGGGACTGCCTGCTCCCTCCTCCCACGGCCGGCTATGCTGCCGCGCAGGCCTCATGGCCCCATCGTACGCCCATCGCTGGCCTAGCCATCCCTCTACTCACCCACACATGATGTTATTCTCCGGCGACGGTAGACGAACCAGTAAACCCTCGTACTCCTCCGTGTGGGAAACAACTGCCGAGTATTCCCTGGCTCCATGTCGTTCCCTTCCTAGGCCTCGCCGTCGTCCACCGCCCTGGTGCTCTCGGCGCGGCCTGGTCAACATGGTCAATGAACGACATCCATCGGAAGTGGACTGTACGTGGAGAGGCTGACAGTTGGGTCCATGGCCGCACGCAAGGAAATGCCTCCTTATTACGCACAAAATTTCCTCCACCTGACAGCTAGGACCCACAGGAAGGGCCTCTGTATTTCGCAAAAAAAACGTTCCCCCCGCTGACAGGTCGGACCCACCAGCTATGTCTTCGCACACAAGGAAGTGCCTCCTTATTATGCCCAAAAAAATGAATACCCCCTGCTAGCTGGGACCCACCATATTGTTGGGCTGACTTGTGGGCCTACTAAGTTGACGGGGATGGAGGGCTTTGTCAACTTAGTCAATACTCCAGTGACCGTATGATGTCCATCCAACGGCCATAGTGCTTCTTCAACCTCTGGTCTTCTTGCTCCAGCCGCCCAAAGCAGCACCGGTCGTGCCGTCTGCTCCTGCCTCCCGTGGTCGGCTGTAGTACCGCCTGCTCCTACCTCCCGTGGCCCGGCTCCGCGTCCTACCCTTCCTAGGCCTCGCCTCCGTCCACCATCGTGGTGCTCTCGGCGCGGCGTGGTCAATGTGGTCAACGACCGACTTCCATAGGAAGAGTACTGTACATGGAGAGGCTGACAACTGGGTCCACGGTAGCCGCAAGGAAGTGCCTCCTTACTACGGAAAAATAATTATTCCTCCACCTGACAGCGGGGACTCACCGGACGGGCTACCAGTATTTTGCGAAAAAAAATGTTTCCCCCTGACTACTAGGACCCACTGGACGGGCCACCGTATTTCGCGAAAAAAACGTTCCCCCCGCTATCAGCTCAGACCCACCGGAAGTGCCTCCTTATTACGCACAAAAAAATGAATACTCCCCCGGCTAGCTGGGATCCACCTTGGTGGGAGGCTGTCTTGTGGGCCTACTAAGTTGACGGGGACGAAGGGCTTTCTCAACTTAGTCAATATGAATGATTCTAGCTCCAGTGACCGTACGATGTCCATCCAACGGCCGTACTGCTTCTTCAACCTCTGGTCTTCTTGCTCCAGCCGCCAAAAGCAGCGCCGGTCGTGTCGCATGCTCCTACCTCCCGTGGCCGGTTGTGCTGCCGCGGAGGCCTCACCGCCCCCTACTATTCCCACCGCTGGCCAGGCCCTGCAGCGACGGTAGCCTCACACCGCAGCCGAACTAGTGAACCCTCATACTCCTCTCCGCGCGGGCTTCCGCTCCCGCGTCTTCCCCGGCTCCACGTCGTCCCCTTCCTAGGCCTTGTTGTCGTCCACCGTCGTGGTGCTCTCCGTGCGGCGTGGTAAACGTGGTCAAGGAATGACTTCCATCGGAAGAGTACTGTACGTGGAGAGGCTGACAGCTGGGTCCACGGCCACAGCCCAGTTTTTTTGTGATTTGCCAAGTAAGTCGCTTTGTCGGGCCTGTTGGGCTGTAAATCTTTCAAGACGAGGAGAGCTTTCATTCGGCTGGCCGAGAAAATGGCCCATCAGTAATGAGAAATGGGTTGTACATTTTTAAAACACATCAAAACGGCAATTAGTTTCAAATATATTTTTTTCATTTCAAGATTTTAAATTACATTAATTTTTATGCGTGGAGAATTTGTTGGATTTTATATTGATATGCATTTATTTTTAAAATTAGTTTGAATGTGAGTCGAAGTTTCGGGATTAAAAACAGTTCGGGCCGCACCGAAATATACAAAAATTCGTATAATTTTTTAACCGTGGCCACAATATGGGCTGTAATGCTAACAAAAAGAATATGGGCTCCAAAAAAACCTTAAGAATTAGCAAATGGGCTGTAAATTATTAGAAATAATGGCAGATGGGTTGTATGCTATTTTCCACATATTTGAGGCTTTCCTAAAAAAATGGTTGACGCACAAGCAGTGACGGTTGGATGTCCATCCAACGGCCGTCGTGCTTCTTCAATCTCTGCTCTTCCTGCTCCAGCCGCTCAAACAACCGCCGGCGGGACTGCCTGCTCCCTCCTCCCCGCGGTCGGCTGTGCTGCCGCGCAGGCCTCACTGCCCCACCATACTCCCATCGCTGGCCTAGCCATCCCTCTACTCACCCACACCTGTTGTTATTCTCCGGCGACGGCAAACGAACCAGTAAACCCTCGTACAGTCGTACTCCCCTCCGCGTGGGAAACAACAGCGAACCAGTGAACCCTCGTACTGCTCTATGCGTGGGCATACACTGCCGCGTCTTCCCCGGCTCCGCGTCGTCCCCTTCCTAGGCCTCACCGTCGTCCATGCTCTTGGCGCGACGTGGTCAACATGGTCAAGGAACGGCTTCCATCGGACGTGGACTATATGTGGAGAGGCTGACAGCTGGGTCCACGGCCGCAGCAAGGAAGTGCCTCCTTATTACGCGCAAAATAATTATTCCTCCACCTGACAGCGGGGACCCACCGGACAAGCCACCGTATTTCACGAAAAAAACGTTTCCCCCCTGACTGCTGGGACCCACCAGCTACACCTTCGCACGCAAGGAAGTGCGTCCGGGCAAAAAAAACAATTTGCCCCCCTGACTACTGGGACCCACCAGCCACATCTTCGCACGCAAGGAAGTGCGTCCGGGCAAAAAAATGATTCGCCCCCTGACTGCTGGGACCCACCAGCTACATCTTCGCAGGCAAGGAAGTGCCTGACAGTCGGGACCCACCTGGTCGAAGCGTATGTAGCGTTGTCATTCTGGTCGCGAACGTGTACGTACATATATACTGGTGGATGTAGAGGCGCGCACGTGTCGTAGTAGAGGCGCGCACGTAGCGTGTACATGTACGTACAGCGACCAGGGTACAAGAAAGAAAATACGGCCACGTATGTGTACATACGGGCAGGGTCTCGAACGCCTACTCGCGCATACGTACGGCGAGGGCTCGTGTACATGGCTGGGTCGGAACGGAGAAACAGCATTGTCGTCGTGTTCATGGGGAGGCAACGGAATGCGCCGTGTTCATGGGGAGGCAACGGAATGCGTCGTGTTCATCGGGTGGCAACGAAACGCGTGGGAGCCAACCGGCTGGGTCAGAACAGAATGCGTGGCCGTGTTCATCGGGAGGGCTTGGACGGAACAGGCGATGGAAACGAGGCCTCGCGTACCGTAGAACGAAGGAAACGGACGTCCTACGTTCGGAACGGGGTCCTGTTGATCGGGAGGGGTGTGGCGTACCACAAAACGGAGGAAACGGACCTCCTATGGTCAAAACGGGGGTCCTGTTGATCGAGAGGGGTGTGGCGTACCGCAAAACGGAGGAAACGGACCTCCTACGGTCGAAACATGGGTCCTGTTGATCGGGAGGGGTGTGGCGTACCGCAAAA